>NC_052633.1:54940062-54975062 GCF_016161935.1 Mauremys reevesii | reverse complement strand
TTGCCTTAACCTCTAGAAATGAGTTTTATCAACTTTGGAAAGAAAGGATTCCCAAACTTTCCAGTGGGATACACAACACTTGCTTCTAGTTCTGGAGGTCCTGAAATATTGTACACTGAAATAGGTGATTATTTAGATTTTTATTCATAGATTCTCATCGATTCATTTAAGTATTCCAAGGCTAGAAGGAACCATTGTGATAATCTAGTCTGACCTCCTGTATTCCCCAAAATAATTCCTTCAGCAGATCTTTTAGAAAAACATCCAATCTTGATTTAAAAATTGTCAGTCATGGAGAATCCACCATGATCCTTTGGTAAACTGTTCCAATGGGTAATCACTCTCAACGTTAAAAAAATATGCCTTATTTCCAGTATGAATTTGTCTAGCTTCAACTTCCAGCCAGTGGATCATGTTATATATTTTTATGCTCGATTAAATATTTGTTCCTCAGACAGATTCTTATTGACTGTAATCAAGTCACCCCTTAATCTTCTCTTTTAGATTGAACTCTTTGAGTCTATCACTGTAAGGTGTGTTTTCTAAACGTTTAACCATTCTTGTGACTCTTCTCTGAACCCTCTCCAATATATCAACATCCTTCTTGAATTGTGGGCACCAGAACTGGACACAGTATTCCAGCCACCAGTACCAAATATGAAGATAAAATAACCTCTACTCCTTCTTGAGATTTCCCTGTGTATGCATCCCAGGATCACCTAAGCTCTTTGGCCAAAGCATCATAATGAGAGCTCACAATCAGCTAATTATTCACCACAATCTTTTTCAGAATAACTGCTTCCCAGGATAAAGTTCCCAATCCTGTAAATATGGCCTACTTTCTTTGTTCCTAGATGTAAACACTTATATTTATCTATATTAAAGCACATATTGTTTACTTCTGCCCATTTTACCAAGTGATCCAGACTGGTCTGAATCAGTGACCTGTCCTCTTCATTATTTACCACTACCCAAATTTTCATGTTATCTCCAAACTTTATCAATGATTATTTTATGTTTTCTTCCAGGTCACTGATAAAAATGTTAAATAGCATAAGGCCAAGAAGCAATCCCCGAGGAATTCCACTGCGAACACACATGCTTGATGACAATTTCCCATTTACAATTACATTTTGAGACCTATCAGTTGGCTAGTTTTTAATCCATTTAATGTGTGTCATGTTCATTTTACATTGCTCTAGTTTTTTAATCAAAATGTCATGTGGTACCAAGTCAAATGCCTTACAGAAATCTAAGTATATTATATCAACACTATTACTTTTATTACTATTACACTTACTAACTTGTAATCTTACCAAAAAAAAGATTGCAAGTTAGCTTGATGGGATCTACTCTCCATAAACCCCTGTTGCCTTGCATCAATTACATTACCCTCCTTTAATTCTTTATTAATCGAGTCCTGTACAGAGGTGCTGGAACAATTTGTATAATGGGGGTGCTGAGAACCATTGAACCAAACTATAAACCCTGTATATGATGGAAACCACTTCAAGCCAGGGGGTACAGCAGCACCCCCAGCATGTCTAGTTCTAGCACCTATGGTCCCATATCAGCTGCTCCATTATCTTGTCTGGGATCAATGTCAGGATGACAATTCTATACTTATCCAGTAGCTTCTGTTTAATATGCCTAAGAGATACTCATGATACGGAAAGACGTTCTGCAGCATGAGCTTTCGTGGGTGAATACCCACTTCTTCAGATGCAAGTCTCTTGCATCTGAAGAAGTGGGTATTCACCCACGAAAGCTCATGCTGCAGAACGTCTGTTAGTCTATAAGGTGCCACAGGATTCTTTGTTGCTTTTACAGATCCAGACTAACACGGCTACCCCTCTGATACATGATACGGAAAGAATATCATCACCATATATTCAGACTGTGTCATCTGTTTTTTCCCCATATAGCGAACAGAGATATTTATTGAACTCCTCTGTCTCTTCTGCATTATTATTGATAATTCTACCATTTCCATCTACTAATGGACCAATACCATTGTAAGGATTCTTTTTGTATCTGATGTATTTTAAAAACTCCTTGTTAGCTTTCACTCTGTTAGCCATAGATTTCTCCTTGTGTCTCTTTGCTTCCCTTATCAATTCTCTTCAATTCCTATCTTCTGATTGATATTCATTCCTATCAACTTCTTCTTTCTTCCATTTGTTATATATAAACAACGTGGTTTAGAGGCAACAAGGAAGCAGCTATACAAAATGTATATATATAGTGGCAGAGTTCCGACCTTGTCTCCGTGGATCCTGTGCTTCCAGGTGGTTTATGCTAGCCTCAGAGGCTCACTGCAACCCTCCATGTAGCCCTTTTCTCTCTAGGGCCAAGGTTACAGTCTACTGAGCCTTTTTCATCATAAGGTAGCAAGGAGGTTGGTGAGAGAACTCCCACAGTCTCTGTTGTCCCTATGGGCTTATTCAAGAACAGTTTAGCCTCCTGTCCTGACAGGTGCCTGTTTTCCCCTCCCAGGAGGTGTTTCTGTGGTGGCAGGTTGGGGAGAACCTGGGCCTACCCTATACTCTGGGTTCCAGCCCTAGTGGCAGCAGCTGTTGGCAGCCGACCTTTCACTGCCAGAGCTGCTACACTTCCCTGGGCCACTTCCCCGGGCCACTTCCCCACAGTTCTCCCACTTCGTTCTCTTAATGCCTTTTTCACCTTTACCTTAGTTCTCCCTTCCAGTGGCTTGAGGGTGTCTTCATTACCCAGCTCCTCAGTCTCACTTCCTTTCCTCTGGCTCCCTTTTCCTTCCCCCGGCCTGACCGGAGTGAGCTCTTTTACAGTATCAGAGGGGCCTTAATTAGGGTCAAGTGTTCACATTAGCTTAATGACCTCATCTGACTCTTCACAGGTTAATTAGAGTTAGGTGTTCACATTAGCCTAACGGCCTCACCTGACTCTTTGCAAGGTAATTGCAGTCACGTGTCCACCCTAGCCTGGAGCAGCCCCCACTCTGGTCAGCCAGGGAACAGAAAACTGCTTATCCAGTGGCCAGTATATCTGCCTTCTACTACTCTGCTGTACCCAGCTGGTCTGGGTCTACCACAATATATATTTAAATTTTGTATAGCTGCTTCCTTGTTGCCTCTAAACAGGTTGTTACTAGTATGGCCTTCTTCCTTGATAGTGGGATTTTGGCTTTTTGGGCATCTAGTAAGGTATTCTATAAAATGTATCAATTATATTTTTTCCTCTGTCTCCAAAGCATATAAAATAGGAACTTGTGATACTAAAGGAATTTAGTCTTATAATGAGAGGATATAAAATACAATACCTTTAAATTCCTTTACAATACCTGAAAAACTCTTTAAATAAATTGTCAGTAAAGTATGTGCCATAAGTTTTATTGGCATTTGTTAGGGCTGACCTACATATGACATTCACGGGGAATACGGCCCCTCAAATCCATAGTGATGAATCATATTTCATCACATTGCCCTTTATATTTATTTATGAAGATGAATGGATAGAGATTTATATATGAGGATGAATGGATAGAGAGACAATAAAAAAATTAGGTGTGTATATTATGTTTATTGGTATGAATTTGGGATCATATGCACTACTCATGCTGTACAGAAGTGTGTGTATACAACCCCAAAACCAGGCAAGAAAGGGTTAAAGAGCAGCTTTGGGTTCAGGCAGCCCCACCATGCCACATCTGTGATGCATGCCAATCTTGGAGGAAGAGCTCACAAAAGGGAGAAGCTCAGTTCATAAGGCCCCAGACTGCAGAGGTGGACAGACCTCTGACCCTACAGTGCCCCTTTCTGGGAGATGATAAAACCAAGCTACGCTGGACTGACTGTGAACACTGAGCAATAATACAGACTGCAGGAGGATCCAGGTAGGACAGAGAAGCTGGAACCACTCCTTATTTCTGTTAATTTACTTTCTTCTCTTTTGGTGCCTTGAATACTGAGACTAGGGGCTGGACCCTCGGGCAGACTCTTGCTGAGCATACGAACCCCTGGAGGGGAAGGCGGACACTTTGTAGGAAGTAGGCTAGGAAAGAAGCAAGAAGTCTGACCAGACAGAACTTAACCACTTGCCACAAAGGTCTCTGAGCTGGAACCCATGTTAGAGGGAGGGACTGGGTTCCCCTCCAGTCTCACTGGGAGGACTAGCCAGAAGACTCCAGACACTAGAGGCCAGAAAGACTATTGTGTGAAAATCCTGGATTACCCCAAAAGGAATGAGACAAAAGGTGACATGGCTGGAGGGCCAAGTCACAAGTCAAAAAGGGACCATAGATGGATCTGGTCAGCAGGACTACAGAGGATGAAACCCTGCAATGCCCTTCGTAGCCAGAAGGCAGCACACTGGCTGGTGAGTCTCTTCACCACAAGAAGCTACAAATAAGATATGCAGCATCTTCCAAAATGACTGCCAATAAAATTTGTCTCCACAGGACATCATCAGATATTCTGTACGTGTCACATATTTTACAGAAAAATTACCTTAGAAACTGGTGCTACTCTTTTCACCCCTCCTCTTATATTAGTCTAACTCAGGAAAGGAAACAATTTTACCAGACACACTTTAAAATCTCAACATTATTTAAAATAATTTTTCTTTTTGATAATAATAATGTTGTGATTTTAAGATCCAATATGTCAGTCGATCAGTGCTAAAACCAAGTGCTGTATGCCATCAGAAAGTGAGTTTCCTAGCTCTTGAGTCATATATAGCACCCCTTTCTAGCCAGGATGGTTACAATGGTTTCTATATTTGTTTATTTAGATTTATAAAAATGCTAAAGAGGACAATTATCCATATGCTGTAGGTACATGCATTCTAGACAGAATTTAAAAACGTATCTTAAGTGAAGTAGTATGGGTAAATATAAACCACCAGTAGTAAGACAAGCAACTTAAAAATTCAATTCGCCCTTTCCCCACAAGAATTCTCCATGCTTATTATTCCCCCCATTTTCAAATATCTGGGGAAAAGATGAGCTTTAGAATGTCATTAGATTCTTCTATATTGCTCCCATCACTATGGTTCATGAGTTTTTCTATATTTCTAGACATGCTGGTTCGCGTCAATACCAATGACAGAAACTATACAGAAGCCTGAGTGCTGTTAGAGACCTGTCATTGGTCCAGATATCAGTGTAACTGCTTGTCCTGTTCCTCATTCCACTGGTGGAGAGAGTGAAACAAAATGGTTAACAGAAAACCAAAGAAAAGACTCACCTTGAAAAATGCAGATAAATGATACAGTAGCCAGTACTCCTCTTGGAGCCACTAGGAAAATATAATCCACATTTTTCAAAAGGAGGCTGGATAGTCATCTGTCTTGGATAGTTTAGACACAACAATTCCTGCATCTTGGCAGGGGGTTAGATTAGACGATCCTTGCGGTCCCTTCTAATTCTATGATTCTATGAAGGATAAGTCATACTTCTTCTGTCTCAGCCAGAGTGCAAGGCACACTGCCTTCATGTGGCTAGTGAAGCATTTTGTACTGTACAGTAAAAATTTGTATTTTTCTTTCTCTCTGAAGAGTGCCCCAAATTCCTGTGCCAGAGATCTCTAAGCGCACAAGTGAGAATCTCTGTTGAAGACTTGCCTTTGGAGAATAGGCTTTCATAAATAATAAAAAGAACTGGGCAAAAAAACCCAACAACCCAACACAGAAGAATGGGACCAACAATCTTCACCTAATGCTCAAATGAAATCGAACAACTTCAGTGGTCCACAAAAAGTTATTTTAAACCACATTAATTTCTTATTAGGACCAGAGGAGGAAGTGCCAGAATACTAGAAAGAAGACTATTCTTGTGATATTTCTGGTTGAACAGGAAGCAGGAAATACTAGAAATCTGACAAATAAGCTTTTTTCTAAGACCAATTGTTTCAAGCCCAATTTTACAGACCCAAGAGGTGAAAATATACAACGCAGGTGTATATGTGAGCCAAACTACCAATGTTTTGAGGTTCACCCATCATTAGTTTAAAAAAGATACTTAATTTACTGCATATACTCCCCAAATAGGGTTTGATTATTCTTATTGTTTATTTGTATAATATGTTCAACATAAGCTGTGTAGAGTCAGAATTAGCTCCAGTTCTTTTTGAATTGTGTAAAACTTTATACAGAACAGTCGTCCTCACAAGCCAGGAAAAGGAGCAAAGTGCAGAAGAGTATTATATGCAAATATTAAAGATTAGTGACTTGTTTCATGATAGACATAAACCAGAAGCTCTCCACAGAAGTTCTTAACCTTACAGTTTATTTTAAATACAATATCTCTGTTTCAGGCTCCATTTCTCCCCTGCTACTTTGAAGATCCTATTAAAGTCAAAAGCACACAGAAAGAGGTATTTTACACAGCTTTCGGTGTTAGTATTTTTATCAGTTATAACAAAGGCCAATACAGAATCCTGCCTTAACTAGGCAACAAGATCCTGGTTCTGGGGGATGTTGAGCATCTTCATAGATGTGCTGATTAGAGCTATACAGAGAAAAGTAATTCCATTTCACACAGAATTTGGATCATTTGAAATGTGTTTTCATTTCAATTTGACATGAAAACCAAATATTTTGAAAGACTTTGTGAAGTAGAATAAAGCCCTGGGTCTGGGGCAGTCTACCTGGTGGCTTCCCTGAAGCTATGAGCCTGGTAGATAGGGAGCTAGCTCCCAGGCCTACGAGCTCCCAGTTCCCCATTACCCTGCCTGTTGGCTTGAAGGGGAGCCAGAAGCCTGGGGGCCACAGAGCTTTGGAGTTGTGGCTCTCAGGGTTTTCAGGCTTCCTGTAAGCCCACCACGCAGGCTGCCAAGGACCCGGGAGCCTGGAATCTTGGGTTCCCCAGCAGGTCACCAGATGGGTTGCTAAGGAGCTGGGCAGGTGAGCTGGCAGGAAAGCAGGCAGATTTCTGATGGAGACTACACTGGGTTCCATCTAAATGTTGCTGAAATCAAACTGTCTTCACAAAACATTTCTATGTCAATCAATCAGCATTCTCTGATGGGAAAAACATTCTGTCAGAGAATTTCTGACCAGCTTTAGTGCTGATATCCTTAACTTCCAATGGCGGAGTTGGGAACGCTCAGGTTTAGGGATGTACTGATTTTAACTACTTAGCTTAAATTGTATATATTTATTTATTTATATTCTGTTACTGATTTTGGATGTAAGATGGTGACTTATGTAGAATTTGCATAAAGGCATGTCATTTCACCTTTGATGATCAGTGACCTTGATCCTGCCATAGGAGTAACTGAAGGTGGGAGGTTGGTGGATCCTGGTTTAAATGTGCTGCAGAGTGTTCCTTTCCAGGCCATTATCTGTCTAGACAGATATGCCACACCAGGGTGATTGATGCTGATGTGAAATGAGAGTGCATTGGGATTACACTGAGATGCAAACAGTGTTATAAATTAGACTGTCTTTATTGTGGGACAGTTGGAAGCATGAACTATGGACCTGATCCAGTGCCCACTCAAACTAGTGAGAGTCTTTCACTGATTTCAATGGGTGCTGGATCGGACTTTATATGAAAGCTAAGGAAAAAAAAAAGGAAGAATTGTCCAGTGGTTAAAATGCTACCCTGGGACTTGGGAGGCCTTGGTTCATTTCCCTGCTCTACTGCAGACTTCCTGTATGACCTTGAGTATGTCATTTATTCACTGTGCATCAGTTTCCCATCTGTAAAGTGGGAATAATGGCACTTCCCTATCTTACAGAAGTGTTGTGAGGATAAAAACATTAAAGACTGTTGAATATTAGGGCAAAGGAGTCATATTAGTACCCTAGATAGAGATCAGTCTTATGTTAATGAATTAGATTAATATATTTGAAATACCTTGTGCATCCCATTAATTGTCAGAGCGCAAAACTGGACTGTTTTTGTAGCATTTCAAATATATTAGCTATATAACATAATGCCTCACCTTGGTTCATCACTGGGGATGGAACCCATGATCTTTGTTACCTCTAAGGATGATGGTGGTAGTAGCCTCTTAGCCTGCAAGCGGGCCAGCCTCTGGCAGCATAACAAACGCTCCGGTTAGGATCATCACACTGAGTGCTTGAAGTCTATTTCTGCTCAAGGGCTACATTCACAAGGAAACTTAGGCACCTAAAAAACCACTGGGATTCACAAAGCCTGACTTTGGCACTTGTAGGCTCCCAATACAATGAACGGGGAGAGACAGGTGCCTTAGAATGGGATTCACAAAAGTCAGTACACTAGGTGTCTTCTCATCTATGATAACCAATGAGAGATGCCAAGCTGAGAAGTAAGTGATAAGCCCTGCCCTCTCTCAGAAATAGGTGCCTAAGTCCAGGTTCCCTCTGATGGATCTGGCATAGTCTGACAGTCAGTCTCTCCAGTTGAAGTGTTCCACTGTGGTTAAATAATTTCAAAAAGTAATTGGAGCAGGGGGACTGGATCCTCATGCTTGCTCTCTCTCTTGCCCAATGTTTAAGTTGCTCCACTGTGGATAAATAATGAAAGAATCGTTGGAGAGAGAGAGAGAGAGAGAGAGAGAGAGCGAAAGCATGAAAATAACTCTGCTCTAACCAGTAGGCAGCATTCAACTGGGAGGTAAAAGATCCAGGATCCACTCCTTCTGCTCCAATTACTTTTGAAATTATTTATCCACAGTGGAACAACTTTAACAGGAGAGATGGAGAGAGCCCCCCATCAGAATATCCCATAGCCCAGTGGCTAGGGTGCCTACCACAGAGATGGCAGATCCCTGCTTAAATCCCTTCTCCCCTTCAGGTGATGAGGGGAATTGAACCAGGAGTCTACCACATCCCAAGTGAGCACACTAATCTTTGGGTTTTGTGTGAGCTTCTCTGTAGGGGCCCAGTCCAGCAGGTGAGGTCTGAACACACTCCACTGACAAGTTACGTGGAGAAACTCCTGTCTTCCCCCAGTTCATGCATTGCTCTGCAACTTAGGCATCCAGGTGCCTGGCATGGGGCTGCAGTGCGTATGTGCAGAGGCAGAAACATAGGGAACTCTTAATGCAAAAATTTAGGTGTTAGGAGAGTTTAGGCACCAACAGGATTCAGGGGGAGCTGAGCAGGGGCTTTCTGAATCCCCGTGGGGCCTGATTCTGGGATTTGGGCAGCTAAAGTGGCCCTGAAGAGCCTAAATCCCTTTTTTAATATAGACCCAAGTCTTTATGCCAGTTTTATACCAATTGTATTATATAATTGGTATAAAGACATGGTCATAATGTAAATGATCCCTAGATTCAATCTAAATTAGTGTCTAGTGTCTCTACCTGAAAATCTCCAAGAAGAAAACAATTACGACTTAAAGCAGGGCAATTGCAGAAAATGTAAAACCAAGTAGGTTTTGGGGCTGAATTTCAACAAATATCCAGAAGCATCCCACAAGGTCACAATTCTATTAGCTAAGGATGTGGAGAACAAAAACTTGGTCAGAGGTTAAACAGTATGTAGAGCAATTGACACAGAAATAGAAAAAAAATACCTTAACATAAATTGCAATAAACTTGGGGTATGTTTGTTCAAGTAAACAAAAGTTCCCTCTAAGGCCCAAGCACCTAGCTGGCACATCAATTATAACAAACAACAATAGCAGTATTTCAGACATTTCAAATGACTGTGCAGAAATATTACAGACCAGATCCTTAGCTGGTCTAAACTGGCAAAATTCCACTGAAGTCAATAGCTACATGAATTCACACCAGCTGAATATCCGACATACTCTGTCTCTCTCTCTCTGTATGTATGTAAATATATGACTTGAGCATAACCTGAAGGGACCACTCTTAGGGTGAGAAGATAGTTAATTCCATTGTCATCCACGGCTAGTCCTTTCTGCTGATAATGCTAACAATTAGTGCCAGTTATGATAGTAGTCTTTACGATGTTAACACTTGTCCACTAGGAAATGAACTGAGACTCATTGCACTTATTTCATATAGGCCAAACTGCCACCAAATAAATAGTAATGACTTTTGGTCAGGGCAAAATTCAGACCAGTGACCTAGAGTTGAAAGTCTCTGTATCTCATTAATAATTCTCTGAACTATCCAATCTCTTACATCTATATATTTTACATCCATATAGATGCATAGCATGGAACACGTATCATAAATAAATGGCTTTATACTCTCAAGTAATATCAAAGAGCGAAGTATTTTTAATATAACTATTTGATTTGATAACATACCAGCATCTTTTTGTTTTACTATGTAATTTACCAACATCATAACTTCTAGACTTGTCTGGCTTATGCCACCTGAAGAATTAGATATTTCAAAAAGGTACCTGGTACATCAGTGAAAGTCTCTCCAAGGACAGACATATGAAAAGGTAGGTCCATCTCTTTAAGTTTCAGCAATACTTTAAAGAAACTCTCAGGGTCTTTATCATGTTCCCTTGAAATAAACAAACAGAATTTACCTTGAATTAGGTTATGTTTATTTGTAGAAAACTTTTTACCTTATCAGAGTAAGGTTTATCATAACTTCTGTTTTTGGTATTGGGGACCTCAGGCTCAGTCCCCTAAGCATGACTTCCTCCTCTGCTCACTCATCCTGCATGATGGCTTATGCCATATGGACTTTTATTTTCCTCAGCCTAGGATTCAAGAATACAAATCAGCCTTGTTAGAGTCCTAAGCCTTTTCCCTGGCCCATCTTTCTGAGACCTTGTGTTCACTCTTTAAATTAACAACTTAGATGGCATATAGATTTCAATATTTATTTCACCCAGCTATAACCATATCTCTGCCATACTAACAGAAAACACTGAGAGCACCTTCATTTTTTAGTCAGGGAGCACGTGTATTCAATGGGCAAGTTAATGATAGAAAGATAAGGGAGGGGTTATTTGATTAGTAAAAATCTACAGAATAATATTTTCAATGGTGTCACCCTCTGTGTTGTGGTGGGGAATCGCTTTCTCCCCTCCTTGCAGCTCCAGGTCCTCTGGTTGGTGGACATTTTGATAATGCAGTGTCATCAAAAATGAGTCAAATTGAGTATCATTCAAAAGCCCTTTCTCCCACAAACATAATGGTACCAAACAATATAAACCTAGAACAATTATGTAGCCATGTATTTGAGAAAAATGTTTAAAATCAGCTTTTTAAAATTATACTTTAAACAGAGGCACGTCAAAAATGAAGCCCTCACAAAGTAAAATTGTGGCCATTGATTAACAGAACATGCTCAGAACATGTACCGATTAATTTTTTTTAACGTTTCAGATTACTATACATGGGAGTGCTTCGAGTTGATTTGCTATTATCAGGAGGAAAGAAGTGGTTCAGTGGTATTGATTATCAGCTTTGTTTATAATGCCAAAAGAGATCTAATGAGGTACTGCTTAAGATGTCAGCATCCAGCCTGAAATTAATGGAATACCTTTGTAAACAGTATGCACATAGTTACATAACATACATTACATAACATAATTAATACAATCGCCGTGATAGGTTGTACTAGGCCCAGTGGCTCCCTGCTGGAGGCCATAGGGTCCTACCACATCCCATCCCAGAGAGGAGTAAAAGACCTAGAGTGGTAGTGGGGGAGTAGCCAATGAGGGAAGCTGCAGGGAGCAGCTAATCAGGGCCCAGCAGATTCACATAAAAGGAGTTGTAGGGCCAGAGTCAGTCAGTTTCTGCCTGGAAGTGGAGGAGTGAGGACTGAGTTCCTGGCTAGCTCAAGGAGCAGTAGGACCACGGACAGATCAGTTACTGTCAGGGACAGGGGAAGCACAAAGGGGCTCCTGGCTGGCTGCTGGGACTGAGTAAGGACTGAGCCCAGGGAGGGCTGCAGGAAGACAATGGTCCAGGGAGGAAGCACTGGTGGGTACGGCCCCATACCTGGGCTGGAACTGTTTAAAGACTGAACCCAGGGAGGGCTACAGAGATAACAACAGAGGGGTACTGGTAGTCTGTATTTACCAGAAGGGGTCTGGTTGCTTCACATACAGACTGTGTGTGAGACTTGGCTGGAGGGCTGAGTCATTGAAAACCTGCTTGAGAAACCACCGACAGAGGTCACCACAAACCAAGAGTGCAGGCACAGGCACTCAACCAGGGCATGCTCATGAGAGGTGGGTGCTACCGAATCCCAAAGAAATTTATTACAAAATCCTTGTTTTTACTTTGGTCTTGATCATTTTTAGACATTAACGGGGAGCGAAGAATACCAGCTAGTAGCTAAATCTTTGGAGAATACCACCGTAGAGAACCTGGTTAAACATGTGGCTTGGTGACCTGGTTAAACATGTGGCTTGTGTGCTACATGAACTGCACCCTAGACTGAATTTGGCAAGGTTGCAGAGGAAGTACATTGAGCACCAGGAAAAGTTGAAAATGCCAGGACAAATGTTAGCTGTGGGAGAGTCTTTGCTCTCTTTATTTGATTTGTCAGGAGTGCTAATTGGAATTTGCATCTGACAGGACTGGAAGACTTTGTGAAATTTTTTTTGCTTTAGATCTAACCAACTATTCTCCAATGATTGCCTGGTAAATTGCTGAAATCAGAGGTGTACTGAAGTCTGCCCCTGACACATGGGAGGAATTTCAAGAAGGAAATTGGAGTGTTTAACGGTCGCTAATTCCCTGCTGCGCATTTGGTTCAGATGAAGCTCTAGAGCATGAAAACACAGCAAAGAAAGTTATTTTTGGGTTGGTGGGCATAACATGGAAGCCCAGTTTTTCCTGACAACCCCAGTACTCCATTGAATTTTGAACGAAATATTAAGCGCAGCTGGAATGATTTTCCCAGAAGTAATCAAGCACCATCAAGACTCATTAGATGCTGTTAAGTGCCAAGAAGAGGACATTTTTAAAGTGACAGGATGAGCTTACTTGTACTGGCAACACATCTGAGTACAACAGACCAGAGCTCAGTAATATAATGACAAAACAGGTTCAAGTGATGAGAGGTGAGTGGATACTTTGGTTCATGACCTGTTTGAAGTCTTCAAAATCCAAAGCATTATCCAGAGGTCTGTCAATCTAGGGTCTCCAATCAAGAACAGACTAAAGCTGTAAATGAATTAAAAGAAAATCAAAGTGACTATAGCAGGGATTATTACAAATCTAACCACAGACAGGTCATTGTTTGCTCATCTCCTGGTTGTGACCAGATCTCTGCATGATGTTGAGCTACGTGAGACTTTGGGAAAGTATAAGTTCTTCGTTGTACAACAATCTGTGTTTGAATGCGATGGCATATGTGCCAGGCAAAAAGCAAACTAAAGCAAACTAATAAACATCTAGCATGATCTTCCTAAGCCAACACCCAGTGACAATGTGACTGGTATCTTATGCCAGCAGAGTCCTTTCAATGTAGCAATCATAGATGGCTGAGGATAAGTTCTCCACAAAGCAGAAACTTAACTTCTGCTGAGATTTGGCTGATTAATTTCATTATGAAGCTACAGAGAATATACTGGATCAATGACATAATCCACCTCATATTTGACATGTATGTTGAGGAATCAATTACAAATATTACCAGAAAGAAGAGACTCTATCTTATTTCACCTGTCCAATACAAAATCACTGACTCCACAAACATCTTCAATGTCACATTAAAGAAGCTACTATCTCATACTCAAATGAAGGATTAGTTAATTGCATGCTTTGCAGAAAAAAAATACTCTAGCATGCAAGGAATTGTTCAAAGAATTTCGTTGTTGCATTGTGTAACAAAGCTGATACCTTGCACTGTTCTGTGGAGTTTCTTCGTAGTTCCCATGAGGAGACTGACACTAAAATTATCTTGCATGCTGTCAATGCCACAAAGAGAGGTGCTACTAAACTCTGGATTTTTATACAAGACGCAGATGTTTTAGTGCTCTCTGTGAGATACTACCCAAGACTTCTGCAAGATTCTGTTTTTGTGCTTGCTGCTCGTATTGCCCTACGATGGACACCACAAGGAAGAAGGAGGAGAGGTAGACCATTGGGGACATGGCGAAGGACCATTGAAGAGGAAATGAAAGGTCTGGGAATGAAGTGGGATGAAATCTGCTGTCTCGCTCAAGAACAAAATGAATGGAGGAGAGTGGTTGGCGCCTTATGCTCCACAGGGAGTGAATAAGAAGAAGAAGCAGCAGCAGCTGGGGAACGGAATTGCTGTATATCCCTCAGAGATGTTTTCCTATCACTCACACCATTAAAACCACGGTACTGTCAGGTTTTCAGACCCTTTCAGGATGTTACACGACTGGAAGGCTGGCTGGAAAGACCAAATTAACTTACTGGAAGACTTTTGATTTAGCCTCCAAAGACTCCTTGCTCTGAAGATGCTTGGAATGGCTGAGACAGTCACTGACAAAATCATAAATGCACTGGATATGTTCATACGCCAAGTTTACCATTTGAAGACTATTATTATGCAGTTGCAAAGCTACCTTGGTGGATGTTTTCCAAGAAGCAGACAAACAAAGAAAAATTGTTACTGACAAGGTATGCATTTCTATCTGCTATCAAGAAGGCAAATGACCAAACAATGGAATGGACCCAGGATGATCCAGTGCATCCAAAACTACCCTCCTCTGTCAGGCCTAGATGGGTGTTGGAGGATGGACGGATCACACTAGTTATGCATGAAATACCATACATTCCCGAACCAATCCTTCAGCTAATTAAATGCTTGTGTGCAAAGAGAAGATGCTCACCGGCCTGCAAATGTTTGGCTAGCAGGATGCCTTGTATGGAGATGTGCAAGTGCAGCACGAGAATCAGTGTGACAACGTATCTAGCAGTGGTGCCCTAGACAGAGACAACTCTGATAACGACTTTGGTGAATAAATGTCCTACATGTCAAGGCAAACTTCTCTAGGATTACCAAAGACCAAAGAGTTTTTTTATGTAAACAATGCATCTGCGTTTGAAGTATAATTTAAAAAAATGTTCATTTTTAAACATCTCTCTCAAATATATCTACATAGTTGTTCTAGATTTTTCATGTTTGGTACCATTATGTTTGAGGGAGAAAGGGCTTTTGAATGATACCCAACTTGACCCATTTCTGACGACACTGTATTTTCAAACTTTCCACCAGCTGGAGGACCTAGAGATGGGAGCAAGTGAGTCCTCACTGCCACACCACAGAAGGTGACACCATTGAAAGTATTTTTATGAATAAAATGACAACTCCCTTACCTTTCTATCACTAACTTGCCAATGAATGAGATTTTACTCCATTATGCTCCTAGGATATTTACACTGTCCCTGGCAATAGGCAAAAAAATGTTTTTGCAGAAGCAATATGTTAGTCAAATACATTTGCTAAAAAATTCCCAAATGGAATTTTGTGACTAGCTATTTTAAGAATATAAAGCTTATGATTCTTTTAGTGCATTGGATACAGAAGAAAGAACACATCTGATGTGACGGTCTTTTTGCACCATCAGGCCTTTAAGTAACTATGTGTGTGGTGGGGGTGGTGCTAAAGTTACTTTAGCAATGAATAAGAAATAATCTCTAATTTCATCTGAAGATAACTAAAGATTTGGAATCATTTTTTTTTCTGCAGTCAAGGTCTTAAAAACACTGGATTGGTTATTTTAAAAGAAGGACTAGCATCTAGCTTTCATCTTCTTTATTATGACAGAACAGGAGGTTAAAAAGACACCATAAATGAATAAAAATTTCCATAATTTGGTAAATTACATTAAAAATTGAAGAAGTTATTTTCTCTATTTTAAGGTGTGATTATTATATTTCTTGCATGCAATTACTCTGCTTTAAATTATTATACTTTGGACAGATGTGGACCAGATGTCTTTAAAATATTTTGTTTTATTATTTAAAAACTTCAACTCTTTTCCTTCTTGTGTTACAGGAAAATCGACAGTTCAGAAGTAGTGGTGTATTTCCTCCACAGACTAATTACGTAAAATGAATCTGTAGGTTTATCACATAGATATATGAAACATTAATAATTATATCATTCAGGAAATCTCAAGCTAAATGACATCGGCAGTTCTACATGTATTAATTTCTAATTCAGTCAATATTTTTGGTTTACTGATTTAAAACAAATGTATCTTCTAATTAATGTTTAAAATGGTACTTTACTAGGCTTAAAATCTTCAGAAATTTTGAGGTCTAGAAAATTAGATTAACCTCCCCTCCCCAATAATTACTTTAAGAAGTTGTATATCCCCCTGCTTTGTTTTGTTCCCAATAATAAAGTGGAATGCAACAGCATAAGCCTGGTAATTTGTTTCACATCTGTGGACCAGGAGTTTTCATGATGATGGTTCCAATAAACTAAAGTGGATGAGAATACTGACTCAGAAAATCCAACAAGTTTTTAAATTACAAAGACCCAGGACTGAAATACCAACAAGCTGCTTGTATCCATATAAATAAAATAATTATCCATTTCTGGAAGGATAGCTGATGTGCAAGAATGTACTTCTAGTGCTCTAATTCTCTTCAAAATGTCCAGCTGAAATGAATGGAACCATTAATTTCTTTATAATTAAGCAAGTAGGCATCTAAGTGGCCATATATTTTAAGAAGAGCTGAAAAATAGCAACACAAAGTGAGGAGTCAGACTTGTCAGGAGTAAAAGTGGTAGTGATAAAGCTTGTAAGGAAGATAATTGGTGTTAGGATAACTCTTAAGGTCATGAATATTCACTGATGGCCTCAATCTCCCACTGAGGCAGCAGACAGTTACAGGTGTTTAGTACCTGATACTACTGTTAGCAGAATACGTGATCTACATAATGTGTGCCTATGGCTGAGAGATGCTGAGCAAGTGCCAGTCAGTTGAAGTCAATGGGACCTCTTAGATTGAGGCTCGGAATATGTAGCCAAGTGTCATGTGTCCACACATACTTCAGAGCATGATCTAGATCCTCTAAAGCAAAGGTCTCTCCCTACCTGCACAGAAATAGGAGAGCCAGCTGCTTCCTGCACCACCTTCCATTCCCAGGGATGGGGGTATTTCCCCTTTCTGTAGTATCCAGCAGCCACAAATGGGGAGAATCAAGCAAGAGGGATGGGGCTATGAAGCATGCCCTACACAGACCTATAGCAAAGACTATGCAATCCCAAGATGTGCAGAGCCCCTACATAATCGAAAATGCCTCTTTCCTTTGGAGGTGGGCAGAGGTCCCAGAGGCAATCACTTGTGAGGGACAGTGTTTGAGTCAGACTGTGCAGGAGCTGGCAGGTTAACAAGGTGCCTTACAACTTGTGGGGAGGCACATGGCCATTTCACAGATGGCCATACATGTCTAATGAATCCTATGCACCTACATCGATTTTGAGCTTGATGGCAATTGGAGAGAATTGGGAGAGGGAGGGGAGACAAATTCTGCACTCACCAAAATAGAAGAAATGCTATGAGGGGAATTTTTTAATTTTTCTTGCCCACAGAAACCCTTCCTATGGGTTTTCCCATGTGAGCATGTGATCCGCCTTCCACATTTTCCCTGCAAAATATTTAGCTCTTCTCTATTTTCCTGATATAAAGATAGTAATAATGTATCTGGATTTTAATGATGAATTTCATGTATCTTTTAGTTTTCTAATTTGGGGGTTTATGTTGTTTCAGTATTCTGAGTCCTGCGACTTTTATAGGCACAACACCATTATCATTTTATTTTTAGTTATTTAGTTATGGCTTGTAAAATGCTTGAGGCATGGGGATCTATACATTAAAATGTATTTTTGTACATTATTGTAAGTAATAATGGTACACCAAAGAGGAAAGTGATGTATTTCTCAGTTGACATGGGGAAATCATATACAATCCAGTCTCCCTTACTCAGCAACAACTGCTAAACACACCAGATTGTAACAGCAGTGATTGTGGAAAAAGATGAACACAATATGGAATGTCTGTTCTGTAAAGATCTGCTCAAAATGACATGCACTTTTGGCTGCATCTGTTGCATTTTTGTTAAGCATTATCAATTATATATATTCCATTTTCTTAAGGGCAGTTGAAAAACTGTGTAAAAAGCTTGAGGTAACTATGCACTTTTTCACTACATGTTTGGGAAAACTTAAGCTAATATGAAAGTCTATGATCCATTTTCCTTGATTCTCACATATTTGAAATGATCTTGTATTCATTTTTGCTTGACTGAATGCTTGTAATTATTCACTTGGTAAAAAGGAAACAGAAACTTGACATGAACATATTCTAAATTTGGATATGAGAGCATGAAAGGTGCTGGAATGACAACCTTTTGGCTACACAACAGCTATAGCATGGACAAAGGTAACACATACTTCTCAATTCTGCCCTGGAAATATGCTTTAACCCTGAGCTGGAGGCAGTGCCTTTAGAGCTGTTGAACCTCCATATCCACGTGTGTACTTAACAGATTTCTTGTTAGTGTTACCGTATAAACCTCTCTAGAAATGGCTAAAGAGAAATATGGTCTAGCAGTCTGACCACAGGACCAGGAGCCAGGAATTCCTGAGCTTTGACCCTGATTTCCTCTGTGAACTTGGACAAGAAATTTAGGACTAGATTCTGATTTCAGTCAATGGGAAATTTACCTTTGTGACCAAGATTTAGCCTCCAATTTCTCCACCTTAGTTTTTCCATTTGTAAAATGGTGATAGTACTGTTTACTTCTTCATCACACAAGAGTGCTATCTGGGCTGATTAATCAATGGCTCAGATTCTCCTGGCTAGCTGAACTGTGTTGGCACAGGATCAAACGGGGGAAAGACGGGACAAAGTGGCTTCACATCACCTTTATGCTCCTTTGTTTTGGGGCCAGCCAAAACTTCTCTTTGTACTGGCTGAGAGTGGTCCTCACAAGACTATTCTGTTATCCAGGGATTGACTGAGTTTAGCAGTACTCCTGTCCCCTGTGTTGGGAGTGGCAGGAAGTTTAGGTGTAGAGCCAGCAAAGTTTGGGAGCCACCTGGGAATCCCCTATGGCAGAGTACTCAATCAAAAATCAATGATTATTTGGTTTGCTGGCAGTTAAAAAAAAATCTTTTGGCTCTGGCTGAACCAGAACACATTTTTCAGAATTTTTGGTAAATTGAAAAAGTCAGAAAAATTTTGTTTCTGGTCAATTGAAATATTTCATTTTTTTTAAATAAACTGCTTGGTTTGGGGGCATTTTTAATCTTTTTAAGAAAAGCAACAGAAATGAAGGCTATATTCACAAAACCGAGGAGGAAGAGGTGAGTATCCCCTCTCCCAGAGGAGTGCTCTAACCACCAGGCTCTAGACCCATTCTCATTCGCTCTGGCCCAATGACTATTCAAGTATTATATACAAAGTGGAACAGCTTCAACAAGAGAGAGACTGAACAAGGCCCATCCCAGCATACACTATAGCCTGGTGGTGAGGGCACTCACCTGAGAGGAGGGATAGCTGGGTTCAAGGCTCTGCTCCAATGCCAGGGTCTCCCACATCCCAGGTGAATTCCCTAACCACTCGACTACTGGATGTAAGGGGGGGCACCATCACCATTTCGTCCTCTTCTATTTGGTGAATGGAACCTAAATCCCCTTGGGAATCCTGCCTGAAAAATCAAAACGTTTCTGAATTTTTTTCCTTGTTTCGACTGAAACAACATGCCGTAATTGATGCAAATTCTTGAAATGTTTCAGTCACCCTGAATCTGCATTTTTTGTTGAAAACAAGTTGAAAAATTTCACTAGGCTCTACTCCCAGACTGCCTGGTTAAGTTGGCTTTCCATCTGCTTTCCACTGCTGGAGTGGTGCAAAAGAGATAAAATGGGGGGGCAGATCTGCCCCTTGTAAATCATCCGACTGTGCAGATACATATCTTGTATTTGGGTTTAGTTTCAGTAAGAGATCATGTAAGAGTCTAAGGTACAGTCAGATAAATACGTAGATGTACCTGAAATTGATCATATCTTGCAGACAGTCTCAGTTATTTGTATGAGAAAGATACATCATTAAAAATGGTAAGAGACGTAAAACAGAAGAGCAAGATACGTGCTTTCTCTTTTTAAAAATCATCTATGTTTAAAAACAATAGTTATATGAATTTAAATGATGCAATAAAATGAACCCGGGAATCTGGCAGGGGAAAAAATCTCTCAAATTTCACTATGTATCATAGGGTATGTACCCGTTGTAATACGACGTCACTTAATACAGTCACTTAATACAGGCCCTGTCATAACGATCTCTCAAGGTACTGTGCATTTTGAAAGGGGAATGAGCTAAGCTAAGAGCAATACTAAAAGGGTCAATCTTAACCTGAAAACATTTAACAAGGGTAATTTCCCATGTCTCAGTGGTAGAGAATTCAGAATAGCAGGGGCACGTCATAACACTTTACACTTACATAATGCCTTAAATCCAGGAAACTCAAAGCACTTTCCAAACAATAATGAGCAAAGCATCAAATACTGTCCAGTGAGGTAAGGAAGCATTATCATATCACCGAGAGATTTAGTTACTTGCCCAAAGTCACATAAGAAGGCTGTGGCAAAGCCACCAACAGAACTCAGCAAAGGTGAGAGAAACTGAAACTGAAACACCAGTGACATCTTTAGAAATAAGGACCCAAATTTTTTAAATTCAGTGTATTAGTAAACTGGGAGCTAACATGTGTTTCTAGCTACTTTTTAGTCCTAGCCAGGAAACAGCTGATGCACTGAATTTTGGTCCATGGAAGTATCATTCATTATTTACAAAGCTGTGAGCAGCACTTAGAGATAAAAGGCAGGTCACTGTCCCAAGGAATTTACATTCTATGTCAGACATAACAAAGAGAGAACTGGAATCAGAGCAGAGGGTGGTGTGAGAAGCATAAGCCAGCAGGGCAGAGAGGTTGGAAAGACAGATGTGAGGTTGATCAGAAGGGGACAGTTCAGTGGTAGAGAGACAGATTGGAAGTCACCAGCACTGTGGTAGTAATTAAAGTGGAGGTTGCCAAGAACACAGACCTCTGAGGGATACTGTTGCAGTGGGGTGAAGAAGAAATCACCAAATAAGACACTGGAAAAACAGCCAGGAAAGTATGAGAACCTGTTGAACAAAGTATTGTAAGAATTGAGTAAAAACTAAGAATGCAGTGTTGAGAAGGATGGAACGATCGACAGTGCTGAATGCACTGATGGAGAAGGATGCTTGACTAGAGGTAGGTCACCTGTGACCTTAGTGAGAGCAGTCATAGTGGACTGGAAGAGGCAGAAGCCCCATTGCAGAGGATCCATTTATTGGTAGGAAAGTCAAATAGTGATGTTGGCAGCAAATGGGAGAAGCAAGAGGACTTGGAGGTGGGTTTATTCATGATAGGTGAAACAGCATCATTTCTGAAAACAAAGGGGACAAAACCAAAAGAAAGGGATAGACTGAGGAAAAATAAGGGTGTGAGAGAGATGGAGAGAGATCCCTGAAAGAGATGAGTATAGTCGTCAGATTGGAAATAAAAAGTAGATGGGACACTTAAGATTCAAGGGTGGGAGTGGAGGATGAAGGAAGGGAAAAGAGAACTGTTACATTGTAGCCACATTTTCTTGGCAAGATCACGGGCTGAGAGGGGGATAAGAGGAAGTGTTGGAGAAGATCTGAGAAAGATATTAAAGGTAGAGAAAAGGTGACAGAAATTACAGGATAGGAATCAATTAAGGAGAAAAAATAAAGCTGTTTGGCAAGGAAGAGTTGAATAAAGAGAGAATAAATCTACAGTGGAGAAAGTTAGCCCGGTCCCTGGATTTTTCCTCAAGGTAATGTAGACTTTTCTCCAAAGGCACTGAGCAGTGAGGGAAGAGAAGCCAAGAAAACAGTTGAAAGGGTTAAGTGAGGGTTGTGGCTTAGTGGGAAGGACAGTGTGCTGAGGGATGGGGAACAAAAGAATCAATGTTGGAGGAGACAGTACAGTTGATGATAGAAACTATAGAATCAGTGGAAATACAGGGCATTAGTGAGGGAAGAAGAGGCTCAAAACCACGGAGAAGTAAAATATGTTGATAAGAAACTAAAGAGAAACGGGTACTAAAGCAGTAGCAAGGCAGTCAGCAAAAGAACGTAGCAATTATTGAGTCTGCTGATGACAGATGGATGGAAAGGGTTGTAATGATATTCTTCAGACGGGTGATAAACAATAACTCAAGGTTAAGAATAACCTTGTGGTTCTTTACTGATTTGACTGATACAGTAAACATGACTATAAAACATACTTGAGCAGAGTGAGCTGAGTCCTCAAATACACTGTACCAAAGGCCAGTAACAGGACTCATTTGATACCAGCTTCCTGGTGACTTTACATCTGGCTGGCCCATTCTCAAAAAGCTAGAAGCAGCATGTTCAGCTCACTGAGCAGAAATGTCTTCAAATGCAGAATGCACTGAACTAGTACGAAGGACTCACTTGAGGCCAACACCTTAGTCCTGGCATTTATCTATAAGTACCATTGAGTGTAATTTTGAAATTCATTGTTCATTATTCAATATTTTAGATGCAACATTATATCTCATCCTACTGCCTGAATAAAGATTTATAATAGTCTATATCAGGGGTAGGCAACCTATGGCATGTGTGCCGAAGGCGGCACGCAAGCTGATTTTCAGTGGCACTCACACTGCCCAGGTCCTGCTTACTGGTTTAGGGGGCTCTGCATTTTAATTTAATTTTAAATTACACTTCTTAAACATTTTGAAACCTTATTTACTTTACATACAACAATAGTTTAGTTATAAATCATAGACTTCTAGAAAGAGACCTTCTAAAAAGGTTAAAATGTATTACTGGCATGCAAAACCTTAAATTAAAGTGAATAAATGAAGACTCAGCACACCACTTCTGAAAGGTTGCCGACCTCTGGTCTATATTAAAGAGTGGCAGCATGATTTAGAAAAATGAGCATGACCTTGGGAATCTGGAACAGCACTGTCACTAACTTGCCGTGTGACTTCTCTGCCTGAGTTTCCCCATCTGTAAAATGGGATCAGTAACACAGCCTCACAGGGATGTTTTGAGGTTCAGAGGCAGTTAACGATTGTACCTCAAGTGGATAATATTCGTCTTAAACTAAAAGGAATCATTTTAGAAAAATATTGACTACAGTCTGAAACACATTCTAGTAATAATTACTTTCACAGTTCGCAGAATGGAGGGGGGATTTCTTAAATCAAATTACTTAAATATACTTTATTATCTAGATTAAGATCAAGGAGTTCACAAAAGAAGGAGTAAAATTCTAATACCAAATTTTTGGTAACAATGGCCGTGAAAGCTGCAAGAGAAGTAGTATATCTGCCAGGAAAAAAATAGCTAAGAAAATGCAAACACGAAGGAAAAATCCATTACTAAGTCCAGTTTATCCAATGTATCACTTTATTTTTTCACCTTTAACATTTCCAATAGGAGTTATAGATATAGTGTAAATATGTAGTTAAATCTAGTGAGCTTTCTTCCTTAGCTGTTACACGTACAACATCTCTTTAATTGTGCCTCTAAACGCTGTCTGGCATCATAAGCATCAAAAGTTACCGCTACCCCTACAGGTTAATATAAAATGGAGTGAGAGAGGAGATGTTTTTGCATCAGTTTCACTGAAAAGGCTATCCAGCAACCTGATTTTTTAACAGTGGCAGGCATAAACAATATTCAGCAGGAATAAACGACAAAACCTATAGGAAAATAAAGGCCCCGATCCTTGGCTGCAAATGAGGAATGTATATTCAAGTCAGGGGATGCAAAGATGGCACTGAAACAGCACAAAGCAGCCAGAATACACTGGTGAATATGGCTCTTTATTTTCAATTACAGTCCATAGCCTGCATATAGTGAGAAGTGTGTATTTTACCTCCAGATTTTTCAGATTACTTGGCTGAGAAAAATGGGTGGCATGCTGCTTTATGCTGGAAAAGCATTTTCTACTATCTTGTGTTATCTGTAAGAGATTCATAAAGAAAAGAACCTTGGGTGTTTATTGTTTAGATTCTTCTTGTTTTCCCCTCACAATTAATGACAAAAAACCTCACAATAAAATACTGTGCATTTCCTATCCAAGGAAACCTCAGGATCAGAATCAGTCAGTGAGCCTTCTATTTATTCCCAATAGAGAGAACAACCTTTGAAGCTAAAGGCCCAGCTCTGATCTCAGTTACACTGGTGTAAATCCAAAATAATGCCATGCATTTGAGTGAGGATGACAGCTTACTCTTTTGACTTCAATAGTGTTAACCCCAATTTGTTACAAGTGTAACAAAGCAGAATGTGATTCAAAGTCTTTTTTAGTTTATTTTGCACAGCAATCCAGCAAATCTTATTAATGCAAATAAGAGAGTTTAAATCTAAAATCTCCTACAAAAATATGTTACAAATCCACCAGATCTTCCTTTCAAACCCTCAGGGAGGCCTAATTAAGCACTGTGCCATTCCCCAGGGGTATTGTTAGGCATCATGCAAAGGCCAAGTGTCGTATATACCTTAGAAGCATTGATAACCCAGCACAACACATCTGAGTGTAGCTTATTGCAATATATAATGATCACAATTTGTATGAGATCAGGTAGTGTAGATTAGCACTGTAGTGTATTAACCCAAGTGCTTTTTAACTGTGAAAGAGCCAGCAGCACTGGCTGCATTGAAACCCAGCAATGCATTTTGTTGCAAAATGCCACCAAAAATGGTTGAGAGGAGTGACCCAGCAGCTGGCCCCCTAAAAGAACTGAAGGGTCAAACTACTATCCAGTGTCCAGCCTCCCATTCATGAGCTAGGAAAATGATAAAATGTCTAAAAGTCATCTCCAAACACTCACCAACAGTGTTCTGCATCCATCACAGCTAGACTTCAGGCCAGGTCATGGAACAGAATCAGCCTGGTCCTGTCCACTGAAAAGGGGAGATATCCATACTGGATCTGTGTTGAGGCATTTGATATTGGTGACTACAACACACTATTGTCCTGCCTCCGAGATGTTGCAGAGGTCCCAAGAAAGAACTAGGATGTGTCCAATCCACTCTTTCAGGATACTCCCAGAGAGTTATGGGTAACTGCTCCTCCACTTCCAACACAGGAAGTTGTGGAGTCCCACAAGGCTCAGTTCTCTCCCACACCCTTTTTAACACCTACTTGGAGCTGTGGGGGAAACTTTGAGATGTCATGGTCCGAATTGCTAATTTTACCTCTGACAGAAAGAGCATGTTTCCCAACTATCACAAGGCGTGGTGTGTGAATGAAGACAGCTGACCGAAGCTGAGCTCAGGCAAGATGGAGATGATGTGGGTAAGAAGGGAATATTTTGAAAAGCTCTGATTGAGAGAGCCTGCCCCAGATTCTTAAATTGGTCCATAGCCATACCCTTGAAATTAGTAAAGGAAGGACTCAAAGAAAGAAGAGGACTCTAGCCCATCCTGCTCTCTGGAGTCCCAGTCATTGCAACCCATCATGCGGGATGATGCTTTGGCCATGGTAATTTATGACATTATGACTTCTGGACTGGATTATACTGCAACTTTCAATATTTATGAGCACATCACATTAGTGCTCTGCTAACTATACTGCCTCATCATAGAACACTGGATCAGAGTCAAAGGCTCAGTCCTAACCACCAAGGCCCTCTAAGTAATTAGCCCTAAGTTTTCTAAGACAACTCATCTCTCGCTGGAACGATGACCTCCCTTGGCAATTATGTTCCTCGGGAACTACGAAGCTGTCATCCACAAGGGTGAAGCTCATGAGCAGGAGCTTTCTTGGCAGCAAGACCAAGGCTTTGGAACTCATTACCAGAGGAGATTAGAATGACCACAAATCTCACTGCCTTCAGAAAGAAAGCATGAACTAATTTCTTTGACTTAGTTTTCCCACAGCCACATTTAACCACAGCAAAGCAGGGAGGGCAAAAGGAGGGGGAAAAAAAGAGTTGAAGACAAAAAGAAAGGAAGAGAAAGATAGAGAAGAAAAATAAATAGCTGTAGAGGGGTGAGAAGAAACTAAATTAAACAAGGTGTGTGGGGGGTAGGGGGGGAGCCCAGTATACCCCCTACTATGTTGGAGGAAGTAAGGAAGAATATTAGATCATTTGCCTGTTGAGGATTTGCTTATCTCTTGGGAGGCATTCATAAACTCCATTGATTTTCGGTGCAGTACATTTTAGTGGGGCTGGTAACACCACCTATTATTAAGGTGGCCCTACACTTCCCATTTTAACACCTTGTTTTCAGTTGCTGCTAATTGTGCCAAGTGTTAATCGTTTGTGTTGAATTTTTCTATGCTGGGTGTCTGCCTCTGGCTAAACGTTTTTGGAAAATTTCAGACAAATGGTTTTGCTGTTTCCAAAAACAAGGTTATAGAAAAATACATTGTTTTGTCCATGTAAAAACATGGACAAAACATGAAAGACTGGATGCTCTTTTCTCTGAAAAGCTCTAATGTCCCCATGCTTTGGAAAGGGACTAGAAATTTGACAAGAGGTCTTTGTATCAGGCATATAGCTCTTACTGTCCCTGTGAAAATCTGCTCAAATCTGGCCAAGATACAAGCCTCTGAAAAATTGCAGAAGTAGAGACTTCTTAGATTTTATCAGCTTAATTCCACAAAGATTCTTTCCACACTGGGCATTCTCCAGCCCAGGTGCTGACTCCAAACACCTGAACTGAGAGCAGAGAACGCGTCTCTCCTGTGCTCTCAGTGACTTCCTGCTGGGCCCAGGGAGTACAGAGGAAGCTACTGGATTTGAATGTAGAGGGGACAAGAGCTGGACCTGCAAGGGGAGGAGTAGATTGGGACAAGTAACTGGGGGCAGGGAGTAGAAATTGAGACGGGAGGCTGGCAGTGGGGAGAAAAGGGAAACAGGTCCTGGGAGTTGGGGTGGAGGTGGGAGACTGGGACAGTCTGGGCAAGGAGACTGTAACTAGGAGATGGGGGCACTGACTGAGATTAGCTGGTCAAGGAGACTGGAACTGGGAGTCGAGGAAAGACTGGGTCCAGCTGGGCAAGAAAACTAGGAGTGAGAACCAGGGAAGGAAATGGAGGGTGATTGGCAGCCAGTAGGTGGGGGGAGATTGAGATTGGATGAGGAGCTGGGGTAGACTGAAACTAAAAGGACAGGTCTACACTACAGGCACAGTCGACTTAAGTGACACAGTTATTCACATAGCTGGAGTTGATGTAGCTTAGGTCAACCTTTTCCGGTGTCTACACCGCGCTGGGTCAATGGGAGAAACTCTCCCATCGACTTACCTTATGCTTCTCATTCCGGAGTAGACGGGAGTGCGATAGGCGGTCGATTTAGTGAGTCTTCCCTAGACCCGCTAAATTGAACCCTGGTGGATCGATCACCACACATTACTCCCCTGCTAAGTGGAGACAAGCTCTGAGATCCAGTGGGATGGGAGAAGGTGACAGAGGAGATGAGCCAGATGTGACAAGGATTTTGTGTGCTGGGGGAGATCTGGGAATGGTTGGGAAAAGAGACTGGGACCAGGAGACAGACTGGACAAAGAGCCTAGGGAGGGTTTGAGACTGGGAGCCAGTAGGGATTGGGAAGAGGCAGGGAGGGAGGTGACTGCAAGCCAGGGTAAGGGATAGAGACACATTGGGTGAGGAGCCAGGAAGGGCAGGGAGAATTAGGACTGGCTGGGCAACAAGACTGGGACTGGTAGTGAGGAGGGAGACTAGGACTGGGTTGGGGAGTCTGGAGGGATGAAACTAGGTAGGGAAATTGGGCTAGGAATGAAAAACCTGAGGAGTGGAGACTGGAACTGGATACATTAGGAGAATTGGACAGGAACGGAGGTGGCAAAGTCAAGCATTCAAAGATTAGGAAATGCCAGAAAAAAACTTTTGAAAATAAAGTATGGAATCATGTAATTAAAGACTGTATCACAATGCATACACCCCAGGGGGCAGAGTAAGGTTGCATACTCGATCTTAATTCTGCTATTTCCTAACTTTTGAGTGCTTTACTTTGCAACCTTAACAAAGTTCTTTTAATGTAGCACACACGGAAGATGATGGATGGATGGATGGATGGATAGGTAGATAGATAGATTGACAGAGGAATGGACTTTCCAGTTACCCCTAAAGACCCAAAAGGAGAACAGCAAGTCACTGTGTCTCCCATCCAGAACAAGGCAAAGGGTAGTGTAAGCTTTCTGAGACAGCGTTGGGTAAGAATAAAGGGAGGATCATGAAGTCAATTTCTGGGGAAGAATAGATAGCACAGTTTAAGAGGAAGGAAGCAGTCATAAGTTTAACTAATAAGATAAAACTTTGACCACCCATAATAATCTTTTGGATACACACCAAACAGAACCCAGACTCTGAAACTTTGGTGTTTCATCTATTCCAAGTTTTAAAATAAATTCACACATTCCAGACAATGCAAAGTTATGACTAGAGCTATCCCTTAATTCAGCAATGTTTTCTGTGTTGATGGTACTGAAGATGATAGAGTAGTTGTCACAGGGCCTCACTAAAGTATTACACAGATGAACTACCATGTCTACTTAATAGTAAGTGAAGAATGAGGTTTTCTGAATGTGTTGGCTTAAACTGACCCTTTATGTTACTTTAATGAGGCTTTTTAATGAAAAATAAATGCCTATTATTATCACATCTGTATGTTTTACCAGTGCCTTATGAATGTGGTTAAAGCAATACACAACTCCTGTTTCCACGATTCTTCGTTACTTCTATTTTCCATATTACTTGTACTCTATCCCACATTACCACATTGGTAGCATAAAATATACTTCAACAGAAGATTAGACTTGACGTATTCCTGTAGCCATGGTACTTACAAACTGTTTTTGAGTTCTTCAATAAAAGAAATTATTATAATCTTCAATTAAAGCAAAACTCACAAAACACCCCAAATTCCTAAATCAGATGTAGTTTTGTAAGATTTGGCCATTCTGATTCAGTGTAGTTTTGCAACCTACTATCACTTTCCTCCATAATGGTAAAGTTTTTTGCCCTTCTGAGAGAACCTGGTTTATGAACTGAAAACAGGTGAGGTTATAGCAGGGGTCCCCAACGCGGTGCCTGTGGGTGCCATGGCGCCCGCCAGGGCGTCTAAGTGTGCCCACGTACTGGCTGGTGGACGAGCATATGCCAAAATGCCGCCAACAAGCTGCGTCATCCAGAGGCATCACCGCCGAAATGCTGCCAATTTTCAGCAGTGACGCCTCTGGATGACACTACTTGTGAGCAGCATTTCGGTGGCGACGCCTATTGACGTTGCTGCTTGTCGACGAAATTTCGGAGGATGTTCATCCGCCACCATGGTCCTCTGTGGCTCATCATCTGGCACCCGCCAGACGAAAAAGGTTGGGGACCTCTGGGTTATAGGATAGTTTAGAGGACACTGCAATCATTCAGCTTGTGGCAGAAAATCACCCGTAGGGTTTGAATTTCTCATTTGTAGCAGGTAGTCTGGGACTGCCACCTTTTATACACATCCTAGGTCTTATTTTGCTCTTATATTGATTTCAACAGACTTACACTACATAATATTTACCCATATGTAACTGTGAGCAGGATCAGGCCCCACAGCTTTTGTTCAGACTTGTTTTTTAAAAAAAAATGTTTTTGGGAGGGTGGTAAATGAAAATAAAGGATTTTTGGATATAATTCTTTTTCAGCCTATTAAGTTCTCCCATTCCTGAATAAAGGCTGCTGGGGAAAAATTGTAAATAAAGGCTTTCAGGAGAGCTTTGCTAAATAATTTATGACTTATCAAGTTAAAACTCAGACATCTTAATAAAAACTTTCAGTGAATGTATCTAATTTTACTGGAAATCAAAAAGGCAATTATGAACTACCAAAGTTACCATGTGCTAATTCACTGTATAGCTTTCCATAAATAGAATATTTACCAACCACTTGAATTTACTTCTCCAAAGTTTCAGTTTCTGAAGGTCAAATAACTATGTAACTGCTTAATACAGAAGCAAAGAAGTACCTCTAAATATCTCCCAGCTCTGATGGGCTTATATTCTGCTCCTTAGGTGAGGTATTAGCAAAGCTTATTTATTTTCATTTCCAAGGCCTTTATTTGCTCATTCCCTTGTGGTAAAGCTGATTTCCATGATGATTCCCTTCTTAATTTTAATACCCTTTTTACTCATCATATAGACATAAGAATTTTCCATAAAATAATGAAATCCTTCCATAGGAAATGAAGACAAGTAGGAGAGGAAAGTAAACTAAAGCTTACTTTTTTTTTCAGTTAATTGATCCACTGTTATATGCACATATGAAAGATTTTTTTTAATGCAAGGAAAATAAGGTTAATTAACATAAAAACCCTCACTCGTTGAGATGTTGAATTTTGTATTTTATCCATGCTGCCTTAAGTGCCTTGATTTCCCAGTAATGACCTAGTTCTCCTAATGAGTAACATTAACCCCTGGCTGTAGCTGTCCAGGACTTAATTGTCAACTGAAGCTGAAATAGGAGAGTTTGCCGATCAGCAGGTATGTGGTATATTAACTCATGTCATTTCAGACCCTAATAAATAAATCTGTTGCTAAGGCAACAGGAACATCAGCTGTATCACTTTTTTTTTTTTGCTTTTTTAAAGGAAACTGTCTTTCACACAGAGCTTTTTAAAAAAGGAAATTAACTACTTGTAACCATAATTAGAAGAAACATAATTCCTCATCTTAGAAACATATCTACATTAATGAAAAAAAGACTTTCAAAATGAGAACTGCTTTCTAAAATGATCAGGGTAACTGAAATGATTTCCCTCAACCGAAAGAATGTAATTTGAAGTATACATCTGAGTAAGGGAATAGATCACAAAATATTTTAACTCTTTGTATTTCTGAGATATTTCCCTATTTCATTTAATAAACAATGAGAAGAATGTTTCAACTGTTAATCGGGTGCATGAGCAATTGAAACCATACAAGAAAGAAACCATACAAGAAAAACCTAACATCTTTTGCTAGTCTCTGGGTATCTTTACATATGACTGGCAGAAATGTAATCTTACTTGAAATATAAAAAGTACATTACCCCATTTTCAGCCAATCAGAACCTTTCATTCATGAAAATTCTAAGCATCCTTATTTAAGCATTGATGTCATTGCCCCTCTCTGTTTTATGAGGCAGTAATCTGATGCCTGAGCGGATAAAATATGAGGAAGTATTGCAGGCTAATTGTTCAAAAAGAGGCCGGGAAGCTAGGCAATTTGAATACTATCCCTGAAGGCACGAATAACTTGTCCTGTTATCGAGGAAAAGCCATTTAATTGATCTATGCCTCAACTTCTCCATCTGTAAAATGGGGATTATAAAAGTTAATTTGTGTGTGTAAAACACATGAGATACTCAGATTAAAGGTTTTAAAGAAATGCAAAGTACACAATAAGTACAAGTAATACAAACATTTTCATTTTCTCTCAAGTTCATGAAGCAAGATATTTTGTCTCCCCATTTGTTGTTTGGGAACAATGGATACTTGAGGTCATGCAGAATGTTTATCAGGTGGTTGACACAACAATGATTTCATTCTCTGTAATTTTATCATATAAAATAAAACGACTGCTGCCCTGCTCTTTGCCTGAAGAAGAGGTTACAGTTGTATCAGAATTTGTCCTAATTATCATCTCAGACCAAAATTTTCAAAATTGGGTACTTTAAGTTATGCATCCAGACAGAAGTGGCCAGTTGATCCTTGACTACTGGAATGGTCGCCAGGGTCTTCTCCTGCTATCATACTTTTAAGCAGGGCCAAGTCTAGCCCAATGATCAGGAGAGTGCAGATCTAGCATAAAGTCACCTTTGCCCCTTATTAAAATATAACATTTCTGCTTCCATGGACTGCCAACTTTTCAAAGCCCTTTAGGAAAAACCGATAAAGGGATGATGGAAGGCTGGCATTGGTATGGTCCCCATTCTATAATGGTTTGTTTTCCAAACTGAAGATGTTCTCCACTATAACCTATAAACTTCTAAAAGCTCTTAGAAAAAGCCATAGATTTAAAAAAAGGCCTTTTACAATGTAGGGGATTCATTATATTAAATATTTTGCTTTATAACTAAGATTCTTGAATGGTTTTTGTTACACTCATATGCGCTCTCAAACTTAACTTCACTTTAACTAAGCTTTTTTTATGGGAATATAGTTAACTTTTTTCCCTCTATTTTTTGGGGAAGTCAAGAAGTGCAGCTTCTGCTTGATATGATATCCATACATACACTTTTATGGTGATGTTTCACTCATATTAGATCTGTATGTATCACATACATCACATTCACCAGAGATCAGCATTGGAACTTTAATTAGGGTAGGTTAGGTAAGTTAAATTTTCTCAAGTACTATTTAAAAAACAGATTTTTCCTTTTAATATTATTGTATGTCTTATTGGAAAATTATCATATATTTGAAAGGGCTGGTTGTCTTCCAAAGATAAATTAAAAAAAAAGTTTTATCCTTAACTGGTCAGATGTTTTATGAATACAGGTAAGTGCGGAGAAGGAGTGGGGGACATGGGACACTTTCCTCATTATAATAAAAAAAGTAAATAAATAAATAACATTCCAAAACAAAAATGTGCCTTTCAGAGTTCTAGTGAAAACTGGTTTTGATTTCTTTGCGTTATGAATCTATGAACCCTGCATTTTGGGCATAGGCAGTGCACTTGCTATGAACTTTGGACACTTTTTAGCATTCCTCATTTATTGTGCAAGTGGCTGCGCTACATGTGCAACTGCTGCCGATTTCGACATACACTGTACTGTGTACCACACCATGCACACTTGATAATGTGAACACCAATACTGGAAAGAGTGCATAATCTAACACATTTTTATAAAGGTGCACAGAAAGACACAGGGTACCACATTTTTAAGATGCACATTTTTAGTTAAGTGCATATTTAAAGTGCCCTTTTGGAAGATGCCATGTAAAATACACAGTCAATAAGGCAGGCTCTTTAGAAGATCATGTACCGTTCAGTACATATCTTGGGCCAGATTTCCCATTACATTCCACTGGAATGGGACCAGAAAGTAGTCAGATCTGCCAACTACGAATTTCCCTGGCATAGGGGAGCTCTCAGCTGGCACACAGCTGGCATACATGGTTTCTGAACCACCACATTTCCATACCCTTTGGATGGTGCAGCATGACTGGGTAGTTGGTGTGGAGGGGTGAGACAACAGTCCTGTTTTCTTCTCCCCTGTGGAGTGGGGTTTGCACTGATGGGAGGGATTGCAATGGTGGAGCAGTTTATTTTGTCCTGCCCATCTTTTGTGCAACTGCATTGCAACAGGACAACATTTGGCCCAAACAATCTTAAAATTTAGTAAAAATATTACCTGGAAGATTTCTGTAGCATTTATTCAATAATCTTCGTTCTCGCTACTTTTGTATGAAAATATTTAAATTCCAATTCCAGAATCAATTTTAAATCACATTTTTTAATAAATCATAATCTGTTAACAGAGTTACTCTTGATCCTGTGAGGGCCTTACGGAATTGGTAACTAGTTGTCATAATTTAAATAAAAGTTTGTGCTGATCTCTTCTCCTCCAGTTCTGTGAGCAGCTCATTGATGAGTGGTGTGATTGTGACATCACTGCAGGCAGGGGACAGATTGCAATGTCACAGATAAGTCACCCATTGAAGAGTTCATTGCTGAGAGGTGGGACTGGATCACCACCGTGTGCAGGAGGCTCAGCAATGCGTAGTACATGAAGGAGGGTAGAACACTGACACAACAGGCTTTTCTATATGGGATCATTTCTTAAATTCATTAGTGGACGCAAGTGACTAACTCACTTTTAAAATTGAACAGACTGATGACTGAGACAGGTACAGCTGTATCTGGGTATGTGCTGTTTTCCCTAAGAGAAGAGAATCTCAGGACACTTTTATTATTCAGCCTTTCCCTCCCCCCCTGCCCCTTTTCATCATGGCTCTTACTGTAGTTCCCCCTTTTTTTCCTGTTGACGTTTCTATGGCTTTTTCACACTCACATTTTATATACAATATCACATAATGTAATTGTGCTTGTGTGATCTCTCAGATGATTTGATAGTAACTGTGCGTGTGTCCATGTGTGTGAGTGAGAGTGTGTAAATGCTTCTACGGTTGTCGTGTGATCTTATATCATACCCAGACACTTGCGGTAAGAAGAATTGGTTTCTGACAACTCTCCATTACCCAACTCTTTATGGCTGCTGGTATGATTTTGCACACACAGGGCAAAAACCTATGGCCCAAGTAAGAGCCACAAAGAGCCCTGAATACAGCAGAACCATTGCAGATTTGCTACATGGAGTGAAAGGGTAAAGAAAAGATGCAGGGGCACTATGAAGGGGTCTACAGCCTCTTTGTGCCAGAGAGTCGTGCTTTAAACCTCAGAATAGAGATAGTTTGGGATCCACTGGATTTGCAATTTCATGGAGCCATTTGTCAAACCCCCTTGTGGAGGGGAGACGGGTGATCCCCTCAGCTGTTGTAGCCTGGAGATTCCTGAAGCAGCATTAACAGGGCTCTGTGACCTCCTGGAGAATGCGTGGATGGGAGGAGGGGTTTGTCACACCAATCACTGCTGAACTCAGGGCTTACTCTCTTTACTTAATGTGTATTTTATTATCTCTGTATGAAAATTTGTGATACCATAGAAAGTTCTCCTCCTTAGGTTTGGCTTCTCTGTCCCTTGAGCATTGTATTTATGCTGCCAATTTTAAGTAAAGAATATTTACATAAACGGAAAAAACTAGTTCTACAGTATAATATTTAGGCAGAGAAGTTTAGGAAACCATTGCAGTATTTTTATACAGGTCTTTGGCTATAAGTCATTTCTGTTAACAGTGCCTTACTATAGATGTTTATAACAAAACATTAAAGAGTTGGTGGAAAGGAGGAAACAAATTACTCTGCAGAGAACCAAGCAACTCTGCTAAAATACTGTCAGTTATTTATCTACTGTCAACAGAGGTTGCACACTATAATCCTTGACAGGCTCAGATTCAGGAAGAATGAAGAGAAGGGGCAGGGATTGCATTTAAGGGCCTGTTCTCATGCAAAGACATTTTAACACAGATTTAAAGCTAGAATGTATTCCCTGGAAAATG
>NC_052633.1:54890062-54937562 GCF_016161935.1 Mauremys reevesii | reverse complement strand
CCTAAATTTTATGTTCAGACATTTAGAGTCAAAGATGAAAATCCCTTTAGGTACCAGATGCTGCAGATCATCTGGGAGAGCTTCTGGAGTTTTAATGTGCTGGAAGTCAAATCCTCTGCAAAGGCGATTTGCCCTGTCGGTGTAGTGTACTTATTGCTTTACCTGCAAACAGTTGCTCTCAGAAAATCTGACCTACTGGTCGACCCAGCATCTCTGCAATAAACAGACTATAATCTGTGGATGAAGTGAACTCTAATCAGGCCACATGCAGATTAAACAAACTGCGAGGAATAAAAACTAGATTAAAATGTTCGTGCCCAATACCAGAAGATTATCAGGACATTTTACCTCTTTAAATCCTAATTTATGTTGGAATCAAGCTAAAGTTTATACGTTTGTAGTGATTATTTGGTATGGTAGATTTTCCTCAGTTTAGAAAAGATTTTGTGATCAGGTATTTGTGTTAGCAGTGAGAAAAATATTCAAATATGCTTTTTATTTATTTATTTATTTAAAACACAGAACAGGTATATTTATAATGAAGACACGGAGTAATGAACTATGTAGTTTGACCTGGTATCTTAATACCTAATCACTCACATTAAGGTAATTAAGATAATATAAATAATGCTGCACACCAAGTGTCAACAGTGGATTGCTGTATGAAAATACTTCAAAATATAATTACCAGCAATTTATTTATAATTTCTATTACTTTGGGATACTTTTCTCAGACGCTGAAAGCCAGTCATTAACATCAATGTATAAATCTCTGGATTATACTACTAAAATATATTCAGATTAATTATTCTAAATACTTAGATGTTAGTGATGTGCTATTCCAGATATACAAGGTAGTACCTGTTGTGTTATATATCTATCACATAGCTTTATACTTGACATTAGTCACATGAACAGCATGAAAGCAAATTCATAAATCATTCAAAGGTATAGTATTTTGATTTGTGCAGTACTTACCACCTGTGAGGCCAGACAATGTGCAAAGGTCTTTGCTGATAGTCCGTTCCACTCAAGAGATTACAAGGGTTAAAAGTCACATGTTGCTTATCTTCTTGACAAGGCACTTCTTGATTTGTACTTTCTGATGCTTCAGACTTGTTCAGTTTCTCTAGTGATGTTAATGGGTATTGTAGTCTTTCTCCTTGTGTGGTACAAAGTCCAGACTGTGCTTCACAAAGTCCAGACTCAGGACTTGAACTGCTGTTTTTCATTAAACTCTTAGTGGCTCTATACTTCTGTTGGAAAGGCAGACACCTAAATAGATAAGTATCTCCATTTCCTCTAACACCAGTTATCTTCTCCAAATGGGCCAGTTTGTGCTCCGGCATGAATCTATTATCAAAAAAGAAAATTCCTGTATGGCATTTACACTGGCTACAAATCATTTCAGTTGGCACTTTTGAGTTATTTAATTGCAAATGAAAAGAGAGGATGGTCAGCATTTTTGATCCTGGGAACAACATCACAGGGATTCAGTAAGAGTGACATTTTTTCATATTTTAGCAAATGTAGTGCTTGTGAAAGGTGGCAGACTCACAGGGCTACAACCTGAGTGCCTCTATTAAACCACAATACAACTATAGCACGGACATTGACGACAGGATCCCACACCACTTGCAGACCATTTGCTTCCAATTTGAAATGGAGGAAAATCTTGAAGAGGTAAGAAGGCGGTTCTGTTTCCATAGTCATTAATTTTTTGGTCTTTTTGCAGAGACTACAATAAAATCGCTAATAAGTGCCAAATGCAGTGGTGATTTTACTATCACGTGAACACCTGTCTCTTAGAAACTAGACTGAGACCAGCAAATCACTTCTTATAGGTCAGTGAACAGCTGCCCTATGTCAGCTTTCATTCACTAATAACCTGGGCCAAATCTGAACCCGGGCCAAATCTGAAAGTCTCCTTATCTCATTACTCATCATTTGACCCAAATAGATCTCTGTTAAAAATGTATTATCACAAAATAATACACAAATACATTAAAAAAATCTTAGGATTTAGTTGTGCATTTGGTCTATAACATGAGGTAGGCTGAAGTGTACTTCCTATTTAACCTGGCTGACATCTAAAATAAGGATACAGATCATTCTTACCATGACACAAGGTATAGGAATCTGTTCCCACACTTGTAAAATGAGTGGGGCTCAGCAACAAGACACCTACTGAGTTAGAAAATTATATTTGGAACACTACATACACCTCTTCCCCGCTATAACGCTGTCCTCAGGAGCCAAAAAATCTTACCGCGTTATAGGTGAAACCAAGTTATATCGAACTTGCTTTGATCCACTGGAGCATGCAGTCTCCCTCCCCCCCCGGAGCGCTGCTTTACCGTGTTATATCCAAATTTGTATTATATCGGGTCACGTTATATCGGGGTAGAGGTGTATTAGTAAACAGTGTATACACCTCAACCTGCAGTGCCCCTGCTGGCTCCCTTTAGCAACTGCAGCAGCAGTAGACAAAGGCCAGACATGTCTGTTGCCTTATAAACCAAGGTGTTCAGAAGCACATACCCTTTCTAAAGCAGACACCATAAGATCCACTCTCAAGCTGGAGGAATCTGCCCGGACACTCCCTACTAGGCAGCAGGTCTGAAAAATCACCACATTCTCATTTACAGCTAAGAAAACAGAAGTAAAGAGATTAAGTGACTTTGCCAAGGTCGCAGAGACAGTCTTACAATTCAGGAGTTTCTGGCTTCCAGTTATGTGTTCAGATTACACCTCTCGTCACCTGCTGAAAGCCTCTCAACAACAGGATAAATTTTAATAGTTATATGCAGGACACAGTGCTCACTTAGTACTATTTGAAAAGTGACATTTTATGCTGTGTAATTTTGCTATTTGTTTTTTAAGTAGTTGTGAATTATGGGCCATCATCAGGAAATGCTGAGAGAGGAAAAGGTCACTTCATTCAATCAGCTTGTCTCTTTTAAGTTCATTATCAAATTGACTGCACAGCTCTGTCACTGGGTCCTGCAAAGTCTTCTCTTTCATAAATATATATCTGTATCTTACGGTTAGTTACTTAAACATTATTTGTTTCTGTGGCCTTCTCTGGCGACACATTTCATGTTAGTACTATTTAAGATAAATAAGTCTGAATTCCCAGTTTCCTTTAAATTCCAAATGTTTTGATTGTGTGGCCTGGTTATTGAACTGTTTTACCAGAATGAACACTTGCTCTATTTTACCAACTCCTTCCACAATTCTTCAGACTTTTAATCAATCACACTGAAACCTTCATTTCTGAATTGAGAATAAACTACTTCTTTAGCCTTGTCAAAACAAATATCCAAACCCTGGACTCATCCAGGTTACCCTGCAATGCAGTCTCTTTAAAGGAAAATAAATGGCTCTGAAATTATACCAAAATTCTACCCATACTGCAGTCAGAAGTTTACTGCAGTCGTACACTTGACTAATTGCTTTGAGGATTTGTCTGCAATAACCCCTCAGTTTCTTTTTGTAGTCAGTAATACTACACAACTATTCTGTTTAATCTGTACTCCCTATTTTGGGTTGTTACCCCCAAACATATTATTTTACATTTAACGACATTAAGCTGTACCTTCCACTTACTGACCCAGTCATTTAAATGATCCAGGTTCTTTTGAATTTAGGTAGAGTGTTCCCCATTATTTGTTATATTTATCCTGTTGATATAATCATCAAATTTTGATATTTAACATTCAATATCCTCATCCAAATCAATTACACATATTATAAACAGAGGTTTCCAAACCAATCTCAGAGAGAAACTCTTTCCATTTAGATGAAGTAGACAATCCCATTTATTTACCACTTTCAAAAAGAACTATTTCATTCTCATATCAGTACTGCTTACTATTACCAGTAAATGTTAATGTAGAATCTTACCAAATGTTTTTAGTAAATCAAAATTCCCATGCACTTTATGGAGCAATGTCTATATAAAAAAATTGCATCTTACCAATGGCTAACCTAACATACTGCAACTATATTAGCTGCTCTGAACAAATGTGCTCATCAAAGCAAATTTAGGCAAATTTATTTGCCTAAATTTCACACTAATAACATTATGATAGATATTATCTAACACAAGCTAACATTCTAGACCCAGCACAATCTGGATTCAGACCAGGACATAGAACTGAAACTGCTTTAGTGGCACTGACAGATGATCTTCTCCTGTCAATGGAGAGAGGACCCGCAGACATTCTCATCCTCCTAGCCCTCTCTGCAGCACTCCACACAACTGACCATGAGATTCTGCTGTCAGACCTGAAAGAAGTGGCTGGGGTCCACAGAATGCACTAAGTGTATGGTGACACTTTGTGCTGGAGATGTAATTTCCAGCTGGTGGAGACATGCCTGTGCTAGCTCTGATCAATCTAGCACACTAAAAATAGAAGCGTAGCCATGGGTGCATGAGCAGCAGGAGGGGCTAGCTGCCCTGAGTACAATCCCATCCAAGATGCTAGGTACATACACAAATGACTGGCCCATCCCATCACTCATGCCACCGTGGCTACATTTCTATTTTTAGTGTGGTAGCTCCATTAGAGTTAGCACAGGTATGTCTCCACAAACTGGAAATTACACCTCCAACTCAAAATGTAGACATATCCTGAAATGGTTTGAGTGCTTCCCATCAGCTACCCAACAAGTAGTGATGGGAAACTGCACTTTCACCATTAGACCTCACACTTGTGTAGTTTCACAAAGATCATCTCTCTGATCCCTTCCAACATCTACATGAAACCACTAGGTGAAAGGGTCAGCGGTCATCACAGATGACCATACCCCTCCCACCAAGATAGCTCAGTGTCTGGATGAGATAAACTCATGGATGAAGTATAGCTGGCTGAAGATCAACCCAAGCAAGACTGAGATTGTGATGCTGGTGGGCTGAGGAAAATATTTTGAGGAGTTTGCAGCCACAGCGCAGTTTCCTTGGGCAGCAGATACACACCCACAGTTGGTCAATTCAGTCTGTAGACTAGGAATACTCTCAGATTTCTCAGTGATGCTGAGTAGCATCTGTGAATAATGCTTTCTACAATCTCCACTTGACTAGAAGACTCTGTTCCATCCTGGAGGACGAACACTTCGTCTCAATTATTCATGCCTTCATCACCTTTGGCTGGAATGAAATATACCTGGGCATGAAGCCTTCAGTACTTAGGAAACTCTAACTAGATCAGAATGCTGCAGCAAATCTCAGCAACACAGGGTACCGTGAGCACATCTAACCTGTCTTCTACTGTCTACCCTGGCTTACCACTGAATTTCAAATCAAGTTAAAGGTCTTGGTCCTTATTTTTATATTTCAATAGCCTGGGCCCAGGATATCTAAAAGACAGTCTAAAGCTTTGGGACGAAGATCGTAACTATGCTCTCCTCTGCCACAATGGCACTCTCCACAATAAGAGTAAAGCTCATCTGTGTGGTAGATAGCACTTTCTCTGGGGGCAGTCTGAGACTGTGGAGTGAACTTCCTCAAGAACTAAGGACCATCACGAACCTCACCACTTTCTGCTTCAAGTACAAGGCACATTTCTTTGACCTTGCCTTCTCTAACAAACATATAACAATGTATATGTGTACAAAACAACAACAAAAAACAACCCTCCAAATGGTTGGGTCATTACACCAATTGAATCTATTTCCCTATGTTAAGTTCTCCTCACACCTTCTATGGGCCATCTTAATTATCACTTCAAAAAGTTTTTTTCCTCCTGCTAACGATAGCTCATCTCAATTGATTAGACTCTGCCTGTTGGTATGCATACTTCCACCTTTTCATGTTCTCTGTATGTATAAATATCCCCTGTCTGTGTGTTCCATTCTATGCATCCGAAGAAGTGAGCTGCAGCTCACGAAAGCTCATGCTAAAATAAATTTGTTAGTCTTTAAGGTGCCACAAGTACTCCTGGTTTTTTTGCGGATACAGACTAACATGGCTGCTACTCTGAAACCCTCCAAATGTCTACCAAAGTAAGACACTCCCTTGCACACTTCTCCCTTTGGGGAGAGGATGAGAGAACAAACAACATGTTACAGATGTGGAGTCATGTTGCATAATGCGCTACTGGAAGGCGCTCAGATATGACTGTAGTAAGTACAATATGAGAACCTAGATAGAATAGAATAGATCTAGAATTGCCTGATATAGTTCTTAATGGCATTATTTTTGAGGTGTCATAAAAAGGTCCAAGTAGTGATGGTGCTCCCCAAATAAGTGTCATTTGTGCCGCTCCATAATCTTACCATTTTCCATGCCCATGTGTTTGAGCTATTCTCCAAAACTCAAAAAGATTAAATCAAGGGGACTTGTGGTTGCTCAGCACTTCTGAATATCAGGGTACTTATTTAGATGTCTAAATAAGGAGTTGGGTGCCTAAATTTAGGTAATTAAGTCTGAAAATGTTGATGATGGCTCTAATACGTGTCTTATTTTAGATCCCCATTTACTTATGTTCCTTTACTTCAGAAATATGGAATATTAATATTGAAGTAATACAAACTGACAAAAAAATTCCATATAACTTACAATTTTAAATACTTCTATTTTTCACTTATACAGTGCCTTCATTAATTCTAATGAATTAATCTTCCCAGGATCTCTATGATGTAAGTATTATTATCCACATTTTATATATATAGAAAAACTGAGTGACAGACAGCTTCAGTGACCTGAACAGATCCTGGATCACTCAACTCCTAGTATCATGCCTCAACCACAAGACCATCCTTGCTTTTTTTGTCTCGTTTCACTCATTTTGAGTCTTTTCACTTGTACTGTAGAAACAGTGACTACCAGCAATTAATCAAAACTCAAATGATCCCCAGCTTAATTCTGACTGAAACTGTAATCACAATTAATGTTGAGGTGCAAACCAACTTTAGGTCCTGTTTACACTACTGTAAAAAAACCATATGAGGAAATTAAAAAAAAAAATTCCAAATGACGTTTACATAGCAATGTGGCCATGACATAATTTGGTTAAAGAATTTTTTAAAACAGTCCATTGAAGGTGTGACTGCCCAGGTATTCTGTATTTTACCCTCCTCTACCTTCCTAATATTTTATCTCTCCTCTCCAATCATACACTGCCCCAGCTCTGAAGATTTTTTTCTTTCCCAGTTTTCAGGCCTCATAAATCTGACCTGTCATTACAGAATTTTTTATATTAGATAAGACTTCACCAATTTCACTTCAGAGTAAACTATTTAACATCCTTTATGTAAGACATGTGTGTGCAATCAATTCTGTGGTATTTGCTCGTATTACACACAGAGTGTTCATCATTTTGACAATTTTTAAAAGTTTTAGAACACCATTTCACTTAAGCGTTTTTTGAAAAAAAAAGATTTATTTGATGTTAACTTTGGAACAAGTTATCTGCATTAACTTCCATTGTTTTGGCATAAAGTAGTTTTGTGTATTTTATTAACAACAGTGGAGACATGATAAAGGATGTAGGCACAGACCCATGAATAGTCACAATTGGAATCCATAGTACTCATGTAAAATAATTCATGTTTGGACTTATTTTGAAAGATGTTTGCTGCAGACTAGTATGGACATTTAAGCTTCACTACATATCATTATGTCTAAAAGGTTGTACCTGGATATAACGTTTATAATTCTTGGAAGACCACATAGCCCACTGTAAATCATGTACAGTATAAACTATGTTGTCAACATGATAGGAATGATGTAGTGGACATAATTTTTTCCTGACCACCAGCTAAAGCTTTGCATGATGCTTAAACAAATCAATTGAAATTAAAAAGGGAAATCTACTAATTTAGTCTATCTGATCATGTAAACCGGAGAAACACAGTGATGGATTAATAATGGAAGTTACAGTAGAAAATGTTAACACATTTTTATAGAACTTCTTCACACCAACTTTCTCAATCTCTCCTCAAAATCCACAGAAATCCTTCTCTTCCAAACTTATGACATGCGGATATACTTTCTGCCTCCCTCCAAGTGTAATCTGCTCTCTGGTAGATACCTGCCTGTGATTAGCTGAATCTCAACAAACATCAAAAATGTACAGAATTTCTATAGCACTGTCCAGCCAAGGATCTCAAAACATTTTTACAAGCATTAATTAATTAAGTCTCCTGAGAACTCTAGGAGGTAATATATTATTATCCTCACTTTACAGATATGAAAAATATGATGCAGATAAAATGATTTGCCCAGTTCAGACACTTTCAACCACACTTCTCTAGTTCTAGAGCCAGATGATGCCTTCTCTGCTTTCATTCACCATCCTTTTTCTGATCCCTTTCCCTGACACAACTCAAGGATAGTTTTGCACTCATCAGACCTAGTTATCCATTATTGGATCTCAGCAGTTCTAACAGTCTCTACTAAGCCCAAGCTGACTTCTATTTTTCAAAATCTTGATTACTTTTGTGGTTCTCTGTGTCAAGAGTGCACTGCATGTTAGTGATCTTGGTAAAGTGCAAGACAAATTCAACTGAAGTCACTTTTTCATCCATTAGAGATCATCAAACTTGCCAAGATCCCTCTTTGAAATTCATGAAATAGCATGAAAGACAGGTAGAGGAAAACAGTGTAAAATAGCAAAGATGGATAGGAAGTTGTTGGATGAATAACAGTTCGTGGATTAAAAAACAACAAAAACCAGGCCAGGAGGGTACCTTCAAATAAAAATAAGGGCTTAGTTACATGTTGAGACAAAAATATAAAACATTTCAGAACCTCTCTCATCCTTAATGACAATCCTCAAGAATCATTTATAGTTCAAGTATTTACTTCTTTCTACTTATGCTTCCCCTAATGTCTTACATTTTACATTATATCTTTACCTATCCAATGCTTGTGGTCAGGGCAGAAACCAGTCTCTGCCATTCCTCTCTGTCATTTGCTGCTGCTTCTATTTGCTGTAAGATGTTGAGATCAACTATTCTTCCCTCCCTGCTCAGGTTTCTTCTTAAGATCTCTTTCAGGCACCTTCATTTCCCCATATCAGTTGGTTACCACTTACTGGCTTCATGTGAGAGTTTGTGTATTGGCATCTGGATTATATGCCCCCAAAATATTCAGCACTTCCTTCTGAGACTTTAATGCTAAACTAAGATATGACAACCAAGGTATGGAGAGAGCAATGGGGAAGCATGGCTTGTGAATCATCATCATCCAACATGGCAAAAGACTCACTGAATTGTGTTGCAAGAAAAATGGGCAGCACTCAGAGACAATGCAACTCAAGCTGAAGCAGTGACAGCTGGATAGCAACACAGAGCAAGACTTGGATAAACCAAGAGACATGGCATCTTACTGAGGAAAGAAATGTACTAAAAGATCCTGAATGCTAAGACCAATGAACTATTGGAAAAAGCAAAGAAGCTGTATTAGAAAACAGACAAAGCAGCAAAAAAAGCAATGCAAGGAAAGAGAGATGGGGATATGCTGAAGATCTAGCAGCTGAAGGTGAAGTTGCTGCTATGATAGGAAATCACAGAGCTGTTTACTAAATGACAAAAATCCTGTGTGGAAATTTTAAAATTGGACATGGGCCAATAAAAAGCAAAGGTGGAAAAATGTTTACAGCTGAGGCAGTTCAGAAAAACAGATGGGAAGAGCATTTCAAATACATCCTCAATAGACCCAGACCCTCCTCAGCACCAGATTTTGAAGCAACACGTGAACCTGATCAATTTCACATTAATATCAGTCTGATAGAGATGTCAGAATATAGGCTGCAATCTACAAAGCAGTGGGAGATGATCAAATTACAGCAGAAATGCCCAAACCACTTGATACCGCCCTCTGAACCTGATGGAGCTGTTCAAATAAGTTTGGAAAAAAGAACCCCCTTCTACGATTGAAAACACTGAATCATTGTCAGAATACCCCAAAAGGGTGATCTTACTGACTGTAACAACTGGAAAGGAGTTACACTACTCTGTATTGTTGGAACAGCCTTCGGCAGTGTGACACTACACAGGATGAAAGAGTCAATGGATGCATAGCTTAGAGAAAAATAGGCTGGATTCAGGCTCAAGAGATCCTGTATAGAAAAGATATTTTCAATGATATTCTGTGATAAGGACCAACATATAAGAATATATAGAATTGCAAGCTCCCCTCCTCATCAGTTTAATTGATTTTCAAAAGGCATTTGACAGCCTGCACAGACTTGCATTGTGAAATATTCTTCAGTTCTGTGGAATCCCAGCTAAAGTCATCAACATCATCAAGACCATCTACAGAGATGTGAAGTGGTCTATAAGGGGGAACAGCCAGACAACAGTGTGGTTCAATGTAGACCCTGGCATGAAACAGGGCTGCATTTTATATCCACTGTGGGTTGGCATTGCCATACACTAGATCATGAAGAAATGTACACAGCTACCTCGATATAACACCACCTGATATAACACAAATTTGGATATAATGCGGTAAAGCAGTGCTCCGGGGGTGGGGGGCCTGTGCACTCCGGTGGATCAAAGCAAGTTCAACACGGTTTCACCTATAATGTGGTAAGATTTTTTGGCTCCCAAGGACAGCGTTATATCGAGGTAGAGGTGTATTAGCAACACAAGCACTGGTATAGCATGTGTAGATGGCAAACATCTAGAAGATCTGGACTTTGCTGATGATATTGCACTACTGAGTGACACCCCTGAAAAATTACAAACAAAGACAGACACGCTGGTAAAAATAGCAGGCCAAGTGGGACTCAAAATTAGGTATGTTGAAATAAGCATCCATGGAATCCAGACATCAAGTAGTAATATTACATTAGAAGGCAAAAATATCAAGGAAGTTGGACAGTTTACCTTACCTGGCAGCATCATATCAGCTAATGGAGCCCTTAAGAAGGAATTGACATCATGAATAGAAAAGATATCCATTGTACTTACTGAACTTAACAACATGTGGAAATCAAACCTATATAGCACCAGAACAAAACTAAGAATTTTCAGTTCAAACATATTCTTGGTGCTAATATACAACTGTGCGAGCTGGAAAGCTAATAAAACATTACAAAGAAAACCAGGCACCTTCTAAAATAAGTGCTTATGAAGATTATGAGCACTGTCTGGAAACACTTCAAGTCAGTATTCAGGCCTGCCAGGTCCCTAGACAACATCCTTTGCTGCTGTACCCCAGTGGCACATTCAACCACCGATCAAGTCTTAATGCTAAGGCCTACAGACTCACAGCAGCCATGCCCCAGGCTCCTGATTGGCTGGACAGACTGCATTCTCATTGGGAATCTGGACTATATAAAGAACCCAACAGGAAGAGGAAGCTGTCTGAGCAACAGACCATTGCCTGCTGGTCGCTGCCCTGCTGTGCTGCCTGACAGTACCTTGCCGCACCACTGCCAAGCCTGAGCTTGACATGTTATTCTGCAGCCTCACGTGACTGTCTTACCACCTCACCCAAACTTGCCTCCCTAACCTGCTGACCTGGCCCCTTGGATTGGATCTTCTGGCTACTGACGTCTGCATGAACTCTAACCATTGCCCTGGAATGCCTCTCATACTGATTGACCTCCCAGCTCCAGACCAGTTGCACATATCTGAGTACTGCTTTAGACTGCCTGCAGCCCACTACATTACACCTTGATCACCAGCAGCAAAAAAAGAAATCAATCCATCCATCCAGTAGTAGTTTTCCATTAGAATGTATATAATATAAAAAAAACAACACAACAAGGAACCATTTTTTTTTTGGTATTTCTGGTTTTTTTTTTTTTTTTTTTTTTTTGTAATTTTAACTTTCACATCAGAGATCAGACAATGCTAAGTGCTTAAAAGCATTATATTTTTTTTTTTTTTTTTATATCAAAGAAAAAAAATCATAGAAAATGTTTAGTCTTTAGGCATAACTCATTGATATGGACACAGCAGGAAAATGAGGACAGATAGATGCATGGAATTAAGCGGCAGGCCACAACTTTTATTAACACAGGGCCCTACTACCTCATACATATCACTTCCCATCTCTCCATCGATTGGTTCAATTGGTTTACAGGGGGACTCTCTTCATCTAACCACAACTACAGTGTCAGGGGTTACAGGGCCCTTACCATATAACCCATATATGGGGTAGGCTCTTCAGCCAGCCTACTCTCCCAGGACTTAGCCTCTGAGAGTCTCATCCCCCCCCCCCACCCACATGAGGAACGGGGGGCAGGGTGGAGGGCCAGGCCCCCCTCACCTCAAGATCTGACCACCTCAGCCCACCCACAACAACTCATTCTCTATCAACAGCCAAACAAAGTCATCAAAATCCCAGGGTCTTTTTTTTTGTTTATTTTCATTTTTATTTCATTTTCTTTGAACTGCAGACAAGGGGAGGTGCCAAGCAACTTGGCTGTTCCTTCCCACTACCTGCCACCCCAATCACAACATCTGCCCAATCCTTGGCTGCACATGCCATAATCATATGTCAGCATCTCATATCTCAGCATATATGCCACCATCCCCCTGGCTTCCATCCATTCAAATGGATGTCCTATGCTGTATTACTTTCTTAAGCTGCTAAAATATCTTGGTATCTTGTTTTTTTTCTTCTTCTTGTTTTCTCTTTCTGGCCTTTGTCCTGATGAGCCTTGACTGTCAGTGAGTGGAGAAGTGGCATGAGCTGATTTCACTGCCTGCCCCTTCTAAATATAAACAGCTTTGGCCCTGAAACCCAGCTGAGATCAGGCTGCTGTCCTGGCTGCTGCCCTCTTGTGTGCCCAATGCACCTTAGGGTGTCTGCAAATCCAAAACCTGCATACGCTCTGAGTAGCTTCTGAAACAAACCAAGGCATTTGGGTAGTGACATTTTGCCATTCCCTGCCATCTTTTCTTTGGTGCAGACATAAGTCCTGTAACACCCTGATTTCCAGCTGCTGATGTCACTGCCCCAATCCTGAAACAATGAGTACCCAATGTACTCAGTCAAGACTACAGTAGCGCAAGGTTTTTCTCAATACTGCGCTGAACTGGTACCTTGTTAGGAAGCTCCCATCACCGTGTACGAACAGTTGGCCTGGCTGCAGGCATCAAATTTTTAGTGAGGCTCTTATTGCCTTTACAGGGCACAAGGACTCCTCTGCACATTCCCTCAACACCACATAAGCCCCTCTTCCCTTCTGGTCTGTTTTTTTTTTGAGTATCTGAAGCAGAAGGACAGATAGTTGCATATCTGTTGCGTTTAATGCATGCTGGACCTGTCCGTAGCTGCCATAGGCACCAGCTCACTCACTCTCAAAGCGCCAAAGGTGGCAACAACAAACGCTTTCATAAATAAAACAGCCTCTCTCCCACAGTCACAACCCCATGCAGAACCTTTGATAATTCCAACAGGGTTTCCACTATTATGGGGTAACCTGTCATCCCTTTGGCACTCACCCCACCTGGACCAGCTTTTAAGAGTTTCCATACTAGGAAATATCCACATGGATCTGGGAAACTTGCCTACGGCCAGGCTCTCTAGGCGGCCAGCGGTAGTGAAGGGAGCCCACTCACAGTGGGCCAAAGGCACCACATATTGTGACAGTTTGTGTGTGGATATGGGCCACCCACAATGAAGCCCTTCCTGTGCCCTAAATTCAGTGAGCTCTGAATGACTTGCCTTACAGGCTGTGATAAATGAAGGGGAGAGGGATCTCTCTCTTCTATGGACACCCAGCCACACAGTTAGCTATAAAATCCCTGTTAGTAGCTGCTCTCTACTTGCTTTACCTGTAAAGGGTTAACAAGTCCATAGGTAAAAGGAAGGGAGTGGGCACCTGACCAAAAAAGCCAATGGGAAGGCTACAGCTTTTTAAAAATTGGGGCGGGGGGGAAGAACTTCACCTTTGTCTGTCTTTGTTGTTCTCCTGGAGAGCAGAGACAGGCTGGAACTATGCTGTAAAAAGCTTTGGGCCAGGTATGAAAAATCATCAGATCATACCTAGAAACTACTCATTGTAGATCAGGAAATGTCTAGGAAGATGCGATTAGGTTTCTCTCTTTTATTTCTTTATGGCTTGTGGACTCCTCTGTGCTAACCCCAGGTGCTTTTGTTTTGCTTGTAACCTTTAAAATGGACCTCAAGAAAGCTACTTGATGCTTAATCCTTGTAATATTTTTTAATATAGCAAAAAGCCTAAATTCCAGATGTATTTTATTTCTTTTTGTTTTTAATAAAATTTACCCTTTTTTAAGAACAGGACTGGATTTGTGTGTCCCTAAGAGGTTTGTGCATATGTTGTTTAATTAGCTGGTGGCACCAGCTGATTTCCTTTGTTTTCTTTCTCAGCTCTTACCCCGTGGTGGGGAGGGGGACGGTGAAAGGGCTTGAGGTTATCCCACGGGAAGGAATTCCCAAATGTGCCTTCCTGGGTTCTCAAAAGGGTTTTGCACTTGGGTGGTGGCAGCATCTACCCATCCAAGGTCAGAGAAAAGCTGTAACCTTGGAAGTTGAATACAAGCCTGTAGTGACCAGTACTAATTTTTAGAATCCTTGCGGGTCCCCACGCTCTGCACTAAAAGTGCCAGAGTGGGGAATCAGCCTTGACACAGGCCCTCAGTCTGAGGGGCAACCGAGTCCTCGACTAGTCCCGCCGTTGTCATGAACAAAAGTCCCAGAGTTGTTGGGGCATTGCTTGCAGACCCCTGCTGGTCAGCAGGGCGAGTTCCCAGAATCTATCATCCTGAACCGAGAGACCATCAGCAACATCATTATCCACTCCTGGGACATGCATCGTATGAAAAAGGATGTTAAGCCACAGCCAGTGTAAAAGGAAGGCTCTCACCAGTCTCATTACCTGAGCAGTCTTAGCTGACTGTCCAGTTACAATAAGGACCCTGGGTTGGTTGCCACGCCAGAAACGGACTCTCTTGTTCTGAAAGTTCTCTTTCTACTGCCACCAGTATAGGAAACACTCAAGGAAGGTGATGTTTCCTGTAATACCCTGAGACATCCAGCTTTCTGGCCACCTCTGTCCACACCACTCACCTTGAAAGTAAACCCCCAAACCTATACCTGCTGAGGCAGCAGATAGTACCAGCAGCTCAATCTTGAGCAACCAGTCTGAATGTCATATCGAAACCCCCATTTAGCTCTTCAGGGAATCTTTCCCACACTTCTAAGTCATCGGTCATTTTCATTGTCATTCTGATAAAGTGGTGGGGTTTTCTCAGTCCAGAGGCAGACGTCAGAAGAGCACAAAATGCCTGACTGGGAGCCATCACAGCCTAATTAATGAAGCCTCACAAAACCTCTGTGTACTATCCAATGCACTGTAAACTCAATGATAATGAGAATAAATGAACTTGACCAGGCCATGTAACGAGTCATTGCCAAAAATAGGAAGAGATCACAGGAGTCCCGACACCCAGTTCCCAGCTTAAGCCACATTCCATTGGTAAGTTTAGGTGTCCCATGACCACCTATAGCTTCTTCTGAGTAATTTTCTTTGCCCCTTTGAGAGCCCATCTCAGTGCCCTGATTGATTCAAATTTCTCTATAGGAAACCTAGAAACCCCAAACAGACCAGTTCAATGCCCAGGTATGTTAAATTTTGGGGCAAGGCCTTCTGCTTTTTTTTCCTGTAGCAAGTGGGATCCTGAGATTCTCAGCTAGGTTCTGAAATGCCTGAAGCATGTACTCCCAGTTGTCCCTAATCTTCCTGCACATAAGAAGCCACCAAGATTGTGCATGAGACTATCCTGTTTCACAGGGTGCACTATTGCCCACTCCAGCAGGGAGCTGCATCTTTCAAAAGCGGCACGTGACTTTGTCAACGTAGTAGTGGCCTTCAAACTGATATCCTGGGATGCACTGGAAGTAATTGGAATGCAGACATGATGTTGCATTTTACCAACATGACCCAGAGCTACACTCCCCTAACTATGGCTACTATAGCATCAAATGACAAGTATCTCACTGAACACAGCTGGAGGCTCAGCATAATCATTTTACTGATGAGCCCTGGGGGAAGTACAGGTGACAGATAAGCCTATATTCCCTCTTCACCTTCTTTGGTAACACACTCAGGGGAGACATGACATTCTGGCATTGGAACATATGGAGGGACCTGCCTCTCTTCCTGCTGCCACCTCCAAGATGATCTCTGCCCTTTCTATATGCTTGAAGTCTTTAGTGGACTTTAAGTTCTCTGCCCAAAAGTGGCACCTTGTATGGGCTGTGAAAACTGGCCAAAAATACGTTCCATAAATAAGCTATGTCTTTTTTGCTGGGGTTGTCCTATAACAAATCCCACAACCCTGTATCTTAACTGGAGAAAAAATACTTCTACTGATGATGATAGAAATTTACGGATAGGCAAAATAAGAAAACGCTTCTTAGAGTTTGATTTAAGGATATTTACTTTGTATAGTTGTATATTTACTTTGTGAAGTTCACAATTTAAGCTTTCACAGTTATGAAGCTTTACCTTTGTGAATCTCAACATCTACTGTCATTAAATAATTATTGTCTGGCCACTCATAATTTCAACAAGTATGAAAATTTAAATGGATAAAATTGGAAAATATTATAAAAACTCACAAGTCTGCACAACTGTGAAAAATTATAAGTGATAAACATCTAAAAATATGCCTTAAAATAAAGATTATTATCCATCAAAATTATCAAAAATTAAAATCCAATTCTACCATGCCTATTTATAAATATTGTTAAGAAATTTAAACCTTGAGGAGACAGCAAATAATATATCCTGTCAATTTGGTGCACATTGTTACAGATGCCTGGTTGATATAACAATGGCTTAAAAATTAATTAAACTCATGCAATCCTAACTACATAATAGAAATTTCATAACATACTAAAAGTCATTTTGAGTGTCAATCTGAATGTCTGCCATTTTATCTGCCAGATTTTCTGGTTTTCTCAGTCTGTACAGTGTGCATTTTCTCCATATTTATACTATGAAATTGCAGTGCCAATAAACCTATGCACATTTACTTGTACTAGAAAATGTGCATTTTACATTCTTTCTTCATAACATGTTGTCATGTTATATTGCATGTGTTTATTCACAACACCTCATTTACCCTAATGAAAAATCACTTATGGGAATCAGTTTCCTTTATTGGCACCAACAGTCAATCTGTGCACTATTTTATTAAAAGCAACAACAACAATAAAAGAATGGAAAGATAATGATGTCATTGTCAGACGAATAAAAACCACATTAGAAATACTGGCTGGAGTGCTGTTTTAGGTTAGATCAAATTATTAGAGGAGAAGTTCTGGACTGTGTGTTACACAGTGTTTTGAAGAGCTGTTCTCAATAAACACGTATAACTTCTTAGAACAAACATAAGCTACAAAAAGACTGCAATTTTAAAAATTCAGATCTTCCGTGCCTTTATTTATGCTCACTTATAAATGTTAAGTAGACTTGAATGTCCTGTGGACAAAACTATATTACTATTAAAAGGTAAGAAAAAAGATATACTTCAGTAACACTTGCAGTATACATGTGAACAGCAGCTCTCCATAGATTAAATTTTGGTCCCTGTGAATAAGATGTGTTCAGGGTGTTTCAACAGGTCTTGGGGAACGGGGTGGGTGGGTGGGTGGGTGGGAGGGGGAAGGCACAGAGAGAGTGCACGAAAGAGAAAATCCGTGCCCCGGGCCTCAGAATTCAACAAATTCACTTCAAAGCTGCTGTGACACTCTCCTTCTCTCAAGTATCTGCTATTGTTTATACATAATCATAATCTAAATTCTAGTTTAACAACATTTTTGTCTGGGAATCTCCTTAGTTGTTACTGCTGTTGGTGATGGTGGTTGGTTGTTTTTTATTAAATCATTATTACAAAGTGCGCTTTGATGTTTTGATCTATATTCTTATTTTTAAGATAATGATTGATTGTAACTCTGTGAAGTATTAATGTGGTCTAAACCTCTGCAGGAATCCCTGCATAGTTTATATGATTATAATACCTGGAATCCTTGTGGGTCATAAGTTTTGTGATGGTTAGTACATCTGCAGCCTGCAACTACAGATATTGCAATGCCCTTCTCAGGCACTGGGAAATTCCATTGTCTCTCCCTTTCTTTCTGCTACGAGCCTTGGCAAACCAGGCCCCACAATTACCATAACTGAATGTGAAATTACTACAACTGTCAAAGTAAGTACATGTATAACTGTGCGAATGCATAAACAAATACCAAACTCACATGGGCATTTTTTTTAATGGTACTTTGTGTGCTGTGCTAAGGGACACAGTACAATGGTCATAAAATCAATATTATGCTGGTCAAAATGGGGCAGATGGCAATTCTAATTAGTATGTAATTCTCTATCCATCCCCAAAGTAATGCCACAAATCAGCTAACAGGAGTAAAAGTGGTACTATTTGCACCCTCTTCAGGAGGCTACTCTTCTCATGTTGTGTTTTGATGTACCTTCACTAGCCCAGAGGGTGAAATAAGCAAGAATCTCATCATTTTTCTTGTTTTTCTGTGTGATTTCTATAACATTGCACTGTACTGCAAACAGCGGCAGTATGGTTGTGCTTGAGTCTTCCAAAGTTGTGCATTAGATCAAAAATAAGAAAGCAATTATCTATTCTCTGATCTATATTCTTATTTTTAAGATAATGATTGATTGTAACTCTGTGAAGTATTAATGTGGTCTAAACCTCTGCAGGAATCCCTGCATAGTTTATATGATTATAATACCTGGAATCCTTGTGGGTCATAAGTTTTGTGATGGTTAGTACATCTGCAGCCTGCAACTACAGATATTGCAATGCCCTTCTCAGGCACTGGGAAATTCCATTGTCTCTCCCTTTCTTTCTGCTATGAGCCTTGGCAAACCAGGCCCCACAATTACCATAACTGAATGTGAAATTACTACAACTGTCAAAGTAAGTACATGTATAACTGTGCGAATGCATAAACAAATACCCAACTCACATGGGCATTTTTTTTAATGGTACTTTGTGTGCTGTGCTAAGGGACACAGTACAATGGTCATAAAATCAATATTATGCTGGTCAAAATGGGGCAGATGGCAATTCTAATTAGTATGTAATTCTCTATCCATCCCCAAAGTAATGCCACAAATCAGCTAACAGGAGTAAAAGTGGTACTATTTGCACCCTCTTCAGGAGGCTACTCTTCTCATGTTGTGTTTTGATGTACCTTCACTAGCCCAGAGGGTGAAATAAGCAAGAATCTCATCATTTTTCTTGTTTTTCTGTGTGATTTCTATAACATTGCACTGTACTGCAAACAGCAGCAGTATGGTTGTGCTTGAGTCTTCCAAAGTTGTGCATTAGATCAAAAATAAGAAAGCAATTATCTATTCTCTACTCTGACTTTTTTCTACAGAAAGCAGTGAGTGAATCCCTGGGATTTAAACGATTCCATTGAATATGTAGGGATGCCTCTGGATTTCTTCACTTCACATTAGGATTTGGTGAGGTTCTACACTACTTCCTGTGATCTGTTTCCACTTCCTGCTCTATAGCAATCAATGTGCTTTATCCTGTGTAGGGAATAGATTATCCATCACAAATAACCTCCAATGTGACAGTTTCTGGACTACATTAGGGGCAATGCCATTTGAAGGATAGTATTAAGGAGACATCACCCCAGGACAAAAACTGAAAGACAAGGGGAGAGAGCAGACGGAAAAGAAGAAATGAGACAGAAAAAGCATAGAATGTGATAGAGAAAATTGGATGAGCTAAATCAAGATTAGGCCTCTCTAATGGGTCTCTGGCTTAGAAAGTCTACCTTCCCAAGAACTCATCAGGTGTAAACATATTCTGGAGTGGACCCCTGAGATGTCTTTCTACACTGTTCAAGAAGCTTCCTATTGGATCTGAGAGATGGAGTAATAAGAAACCAGAGTATTAACCTCACTTGAGCAACTATTTAAGTCTGTCTTCTCTTGCAGAGATCTGCTGTGGGAAGTGAACAGATTCAGAGAAATTGAACTCTTGATGCAGACAAATGAGTATGAGGTCCCACTTTCTCTCTGAAATATCACCCCAAGTATGGTTTGTTTGGCTGATGTGCTGTTCTGCAGTAACTTAGATGGATGCAACACTTCTGGTCAATCTTATGGCACGGATAGTTAGATACTCTGTGAGAGAAAAGACTGTGCTGAGTTCAGATGCAATACTTGTTGCACAAGATGCTAAGTCCAGATGAGCTACTTGCTCTGCAGGATAGGAAAGGCACATAGATGAGAAATCAAGAGCAAAAAGAACAGGGCAGTGAAACAAAGGGAGAGAAGAAGTAAACATTGAGGGAACAGGAGAGAAATGACAGAAGAGAAAAATGGAGAAGTAGAAGAAAACAGGAAGAAAAGGGAAGTAGAGGAAGGAAAAGGAGATAGAAATCCATCCTGTGAGCAGATCACCTCTAATCAATCATTGTCATTAGATGCTGACTGAAGAAGAGGCAACTGCAGCATCAGAAATTTGCCTTGAATAAAGGTTCTTAAGCACTCAAGTCACTTCTGGAATGGAATTTAGGTTCTTTAATCACTTTGACTCTTGGAAATTTTACCCTCTGCCTATTTTCCAAATATTTTCGGAGGGAGAATCCTGAATATCCTGCGACTGATGCTCCAAAATCTCTACAAAAAATCCATTTATTTTCTCAGCATTGCCACCTCTGCTCTGCAATCCAGTTTCATTTTGAACCAATAAAAGTGCCTTTCATTTTAACACCGGCCTAAAGCTCCACCTGGACCTCAATGAAGGGAGGAGGGGAAAAGCAATCTCTAAATGTGCACTTGAATTTTCCATTTGAAAACTCTTTAAAGGCCTACAGCTCTTGAATTTCCAGCACTGAAATTACTGCTGAAGATACACTGTGAAATTGGCATATTATGCAGTTTCAGCTAATAAGGGTTTTGACTAGAGCATTCTTCAATCCTTCTTCCAGAAAGTACACAGCATGGTAACACCACTTTCTGAAAAGTAAATCTGCAGTGGAACTGTGCAGAATAGAAACAGAAGATGGCAGAAACTACTCCAAAACAAATATGGACTTGTAGATATGTTCTTCCTTAGTTTTGATTTTTGTGTTGCTTTTTCTTGTTATATGCAGCTCTAGCTAAAACCATGTCTATTCTAATCTACTGCTTGTGGGATTATTACTAATTCCATTTTGTTATATAACATATTTACCCCAGGCTGACAAATGACTTCAAAAATACCTTAATCACTTTAGGTCACCAAAGATAAACAGATAGTGATTACTTTGTGTTTTAGTACTTAGACGGTGAAATCCTGGCACCACTTGAAGTCAGTGGCAAAACTCCCATTGATTTAACACAGCCAGGATGTCACCCTAAATATTTTATTTATGAACCTTTATGTCTCAAATTCTCAAAATCTTAAAAGTAAATATAACAACTGGTATAGAGATACAGGTTAATTACATTATAAATAAGTGAATGAAATGTCAATCATCTACAAAATACATACCACTTGTTTTTATTTTCTGACGTAATGTCAAGGTCACAAGCATGTTTAAAATTCTTTATAATGTTGATCTAGAAAGTCAGAGGTGAACCAATAACTGCCACAGAAAATTGGCATATTTTACCATGCAGATGAAAGGTGAGGGTACCTAGAAATGGTCAAGATAGAAGAATGCAATTTTTTATGGCATTATTCCCATGTTTTTAACAATAGTAATTTTACTTCACTATTAAAAATTATATGTACATAATACCTACACACTAACATTAAAAGGCAGCAGAATGGTTATCAGTATCCTAAATAATTCCATTTAGTCTAACACTTGATGGAGCTTTAGAACTTGTTGAGGTATGTTCTTTATCTGCAGCATTTTAAAAGAACTGGTCACAACATTGTTTTAAAAAATGGTTACATTTAACTTTAACTTTTAGGGTTATGAAAGTGCCAATAAAATTGGTTCCATTCACTAATGTTCAAATCATGAAAAACAACTCAGCTCCTCTCTAGCATTTATTTAGAAAATAAGGTTTCCAAATATTACAGATTCTCATTCTACTATATAGGATTGGAAATGAATGGGTGTTTGAAACTGATATCACACCTCAAATCATCTACGGCTTTGCTTATTTAATTGCATTTTTAAAAATTAAACTAATACCAGGATACTGTACTATGTAATTTCCTAATTTGTGGAAATCCCTCTAATCAGATATTTAAAACGGACGTCCCCTTTAAATGGACTCTTTTGTAATATATGCAATGCAGAAGGGAATGCTATCATAACACTTCAATAGTTAAGTGACTTTATGAGAAAAATACTTCCAAATGTTTCCTAAAACCTTCCAAACCGCACCAAAGAACATTATCGTAATATTATGTTTCCCTATGGCCTCCAATATTTAAGCTTGCCATTTTTGAAATGATACTTGGATGAAAAACTTAAGTTTATGTAATGTATAAATTGTTCCTAAAAGAAAAGGCTTGCCTTTAAAATTATGAACTATAGGGAGATGTCAGATATTTTACATTTTGGTATCATTCCTTTATTAATTGACCAAGCAGTATTCAAGTGCTTTGGGCTGCTACACAGGATATATATAACTCCTTATTTTAAACCTGAGGAGACACTGTGATCCTATTCATAGTGAATACTGAAAACAATAACTGTCCTAAATAATTACATATCAAATTGCACTTAATAGGTATCCAGATTTCTTGCACAGTATACACAATCCATATAAACTGTATACCATATATCAGTAATATGTTCCAGTTAATCCAACATCAAAGAGCTCCTTTATGGTAGGTTTTCATTTGAATCAGGGTTGTAATGTTCTGTGCAAGCATAAGCTAACCATTTCAAAGATTTTGCCAGCAAGCTGCTTTTTGGCAGATTATTGGCAGTACATACTAGCAACAAACTAGCGAAGCTAAGCCCTACTTATAACTTACAGGTAAATAATTATTTTAATAAATTTATGTAAAATATTCCACTTGGTCACATCTGTTTTTGATAACCCACTCTACTGCACAAATACAAACTTCTTTCTTTCTCTCTCAGGGAAACACGTATTTCACCTTAATTATTTACCACTGTCTCAGGTACTCCAATAAATAAATAAGCTTTGAAACCCAGTTATATTTGAAGGTTTGCTGAGGTGAACTATAACTTTGTCTGAAAAAGCTAGTCAAGTGTATGAATAAATAATTTAAACCCCCCAAAATTCTAAAACATACTGAGACATGAGTATAACATTCAAGCAATAAGAAAAACACAGGGTTATGATGCAGTTATCTCAGCTAGAGGGCATTAAAAACCATGAGGTCCAGTCACTTGCCTCAGAGCTGTGAGGTAATGCAGATTCTGACCCTCACTTGAAATATGTTACACACATCTGTACTTCCTGGCATTACAACTACTGTTTAAATGTATGTGTGTTTATATCTTAAAGAGGCAGCCTGGTTTAGAGGAACTCCTGAGTTCTAATCCTGGCTCTGCTAGTGAGTCACTGGGTCTCTTTGGAAAATCCCCAAAACACATTTGTGTGTCTTTATTTCACCATCTAAAACTGAAATAATAAAATTTCTCTACCTCATAGGGGTTTTCCGAGATGTTTGTACAAAGTTCTTGAAGATGTTACAATTGATTATCAGTAGTAGTATCTTTAAAGGAAAATCTTTGTGTCTAATCCTTTTTGGTATAAATCAGCATAGCTTGATGGGATGACTCTGATTTAAACTAGCTGAGGATCTGTCCCCGTGTATTTTGGAACCAGAAAATACCTTGTCATAAGATTCTCTTCTCTTTACATGATATAAATTCACTATAATGAATGATAAGTTACAATGAACTAAAAGCATGTCCCCTACTATCTTCATTGGGCAAGTGGTCTTGTAAAAGGTAAGTGGGGAGAGTCTGCATGTCACTGATATATGGTATGCTACTGGTGGGAACCCCTCAAATAACTATGAAGTGTGAGAAAGGGATAGTACAGGACTTCATTGGCAAATGTCGATATAAGTGTGTAATCACAATGAAATGCTCTGATATTGCTTCAGTTCTTCCCTTTCTAATGTGGCAATAGGCAAAAGATGATCTCCCTACAGATTCTTGGGACACTGGGCATCTGCCCATGGCTCTATTATCTGCCATGCTGCAACTGTGGTGAAACTGCTGTGGTCAATGGCAGGGCCAGCTCTGGCTTTTTTGCCGCCCCAAGCCAAAAAAAAACAAACAAAAAAACCCCAATGACCAGGGTGCAGGGAGGCCGGAGCGGCGAACCAAAAAAAAAGAAAAACAGGGTGCAAACTTTCGGTGCCACTTACTTGGTGGCTTGCAGCTGCCTCCCCCAGCTGCGCTGACGAGCCTCTGGGTGGGCGGCAGCTGCAATGCAGCTAACGGGACTCCCTGCACTGCAGACATGCCCCGGCCAGCAGAGTGTGCACCTCAGCTGGGGGGTGGGGGGGGTGGAGAGAGAGAAGGAGGGCGGCCAGGGCTTCCCTCAGGTGGGGCGCTCACCACTTGGCCCCTCCCGCCGTGCCGCCTGCCGGGAGGGCTCCGCGCCACTCCCGCCTGCAGGTGAATTGAAAGTCGTCAGTCGGTGGGGAGGGAAGGACGCGGGCTGCCAGGCTTGCTGCAGACCTGGCACTGGCTGGGGCAGACAGAGCGCGCAGCCCACTCCCAGCAGGGCGCTCCTCTCCTCCACGCCGCCGCCCCCTACAGTGGCGCACTGAAAGTCATCAGCGAAACAAAAGAAAAACAAACCAAAAAAAAACCCCACCAGGGCACAAGGCGGCTGGAGCGGTGAACCAAAAAAAAAAAAGGCGGCCGTGCCACCCTAGGATTGCACAGAATGCCGCCCCTTACAATCTGCCGCCCCAAGCACGAGCTTGCTCGGCTGGTGCCTGGAGCTGGCCCTGGTCAACGGACCCCATGCCACCAATATGCTTCTTCAGAACATCCAGCAGTAAGTGAAAGGATACTATTGCACATTCAGTATAAGGAATACATCGCTATAACTAATGGAAGCCATGTCCCCACAAATGTTCCTTATACTGAGTGCACAGTATATTTCCACTATGGCTTGTTGATGTGCTTTGTGGATTTTTCTTATTTAATGTTAGGTTTATATAGGTATGAAGAACAGGGCAATTCCTTAAAAATCTCATCTACAGACCATCAAGCATCAATTTTTGTTTATGTAAAACTCAACTCAGTTTGCTTGCAGAGTTTTTAAAGTTTATTCCTTGAAGGAGAGTCTGCAGTATAGGATTTTGTAAAGCTTGGCAAGTTGGTTAAAGCTCAATGAAATTCTTGTCAAGATCTATTGGGTGTTCTGGTAAAACTCTGCATAGCTATAGTGGACTTGCTGTTAATTTGATGTTTCAAGTATTCTGTATCCTTTCAGTGTTGTTACAAACCTAGGGGGTATATATTTGTACTGTTCAAAGGCAAGAAGTTCTGTGAACTGAAATGAGAATACATCCTTTTTGCCTTTATGGACTTCTGTTGTTTTTCTCTTCCTTTGGGGGTTCTGGAAACAAAACCAGTGAGAGCTGAATTTTTGAACAATAGTAAATTACTTTTAAGGTACAAAAAGTAAAATATCAAGTATAGTGCTACAATGTTATAGCTTTATTGACAGAACTTTGTATATATGTAAATATGTTTCACTCAAGCATCAAAAAATAATACTCGCACCAGTGCCTTATACTACAATACAATCACATTGTCATTGTCATGAAGGAACTCTGGACCCACTGTTGTTTTATTTTATTGTTATTCCTTTTCTGCCTTGTATTAACTTGTACCCACTGACTTCATGACAGAGCTCATTTATTTCATGATCACCACAATACTAGAATGAGCTCGTTGCTTCTTCTTTTTTTTCCCCTTTATGCTGTTTTCCTGGTGAGGGTTGGCAGCATGGACAGTAGGGAGGACCAGATCTCCTTTTCCTTTGCAACAGGTTCCAGCTCCTCCCAGAGGATTCCCCAGCCTTCCCAGACCAGGGGGGAGATATAATCCCTCTAGTGTGTCTTGGGTCAGCCTTGGGCCCTCTGTCCAGTAGCATGTGCCTGGTAGAGTTCCAAGAGAAGCCTCCCAGGGGCATCCTTATCAGGTGCCCAAACCACCTCAATGGGCTCCTCTCAATCCGGAGAAATAGTGTCTCTACTCCAGTGCCCTCCCGGATAGCTGAGCTTTTTACCCTGTGTCAGAGAGTAAGCCCAGCCACCCTGCAGAGAAACCTCATTTCCGCTGCTTGTACCCACAGTCTCATTCTTTCGGTCATTACCCAAAGTCCATGACCATAGGTAAATATGGGGAAGCAACCTGTAAACAGAGAGCTTCATCCAAAAACTCAGCTCACTGCTTCCCCCGCACCAATCTGCTGGTTGATCTCATGCTCCCACTTGCCATCACTTGTGAACAAGACCCCTAGACACTTGAACTCTTCCACAGAGGGCAGCTGCTCTCCCCTCACCTGGATAGAGCAGTCCACTTTCTTTCAGGATAGGACCATGGCCTCTCATTTGGAGGTGCTGATTCTCATTCCAGCTGCTTCATGCTCGGCAGTGAAACATTCGAGTGCACGTCGGAGACTGCATTCTTAAGAAGCAAGAAGGACATCATCATCTGCAAACAGCAGAGATGGCACCTCCAAGTCCCCATACCAGATGCACTCCACAGCTCATCTGCACCTTGATATGCTGTCCATGAAAATCACGAATAGAAGTGGGGACAAGACACACTCCTTGTGGAGTCCAAGACCCACCCTGAATGAACTCGACTTAATGTCAAGAATACAAACACAACTCTCACTCCGAGAGCAGAGAGACCGGATAGCATGTAAAAGTAGTACCAGAAACTCATATTCCCGCAGCACTTCCCACAAGACAGGACTACAAAACAAAGGTGGACCAGATCAGCAAATTCCCACACCCCTTGAGTATCTGCAAGAGAGCAAAGAGCTGGTCTGTTGTTCCGTGGCCAGGATGGAATCCGCATTGTACCTCCTGAATCCCAGGTTCAGCTAATGGGCATAACCATCTCTCCAGCACACTGGCATAGGCTTTGCTTGGGAGCCTGAGAAGTGTGATCCCCCTATAGTTGGAACACATCCTCTGGCCTTGTTGCTCTAAGGGAAAAAAAACCTAATAATATTCTTTGTAACTGTTTTATCTTAACTTCTTCTATGAAGCATGCCGTAACCCCTTCCTTAAATGGTGTAACTGTAGCTTTCAAAGTGTTAACTTCTGGACCCACCTCTAATATGTAAATGGCAGCTGCAGGTACGGAGGATGGATGCTTCTTATGTCATACTGGGGTTTAAAGTCAAAGCTTTTATAGAATAGATGCTGAAACTACAAGATAAATACAGCTCCAAACACCTTTCTAAATTATACCATGGCATACTTAGGAAGTTCTGAGGGCAAATACTCAGAATAAAACATTAAAGCAATGTTCTTTTTCTTTAATTAGTGGATTATTATTTATTGTTTGGATTTCTATTATTTGTAGTACAGAACTGTATAGGAGCTCCAGCCATGGATCAGGGACCCATTATTCCAGGTGCAATGCAAACACATAGTTCCTATCCGGATGAACACACAGTCTAGGACAGTGATTTCAACCTTTTTACATTTGTGGACCCCTAAAAAAAAAAATTCTAATGGAGCTGTGGACTCCTTTGGAAATCTTAGACATACTCTGCAGACCCCCTGGAGTCCACGGACCACAGGTTGAAAACCTCTTGTCTCTGACCACAGGCAACAGGTGGATGCAACCAGGGCCGGCTCCAGGCCCCAGCACGCCAAGCGCGTGCTTGGGGCGGCATGCCACGGGGGGCGCTCCGCTGGTCGCCGGGAGGGCGGCAGGTGGCTCCGGTGGACCTCCCGCAGGCGTGCCTGCGGAGGGTCTGCTGGTCCCGCGGCTCCGGTGGATCTCCCGCAGGCACGCCTGCGGATGCTCCACCGGAGCCGCGGGACCAGCGGACCCTCCGCAGGCACGTCTGAAGGAGGTCCACCAGAGCCGCGGGACCGGCTACCGCCAGAGCGCCCCCCGCAGCGTGCCGCCGTGCTTGGGGCGGCGAAATTGCTAGAGCCGCCCCTGGACACAACAAAGAGGCAGAGAGAGCACAAAGAAACAATGAGAAAGTCCCACTCATCATGATAAGCAGTGATCTCAGCACACCAGCTGCCTAGCCAGTGTCACGTTTTTGAAGAAATTAAGACAGAGGGGAGTCTTGAAGAGGGATTTCAAGGAGTGCAAAGAAACAGCCTTACACTTAAGTAGGCACGTTCTATAATTATTATTTCTAAAGGCAGGATAGTGACCTGCTCTTATAACACAGAGGGGAGTAAGGGGGTGAAAAGCACCTCTTACTCATCTGTGTGCTTCCCTTATCATGGGTCACTGCACAGGGTAAGAGGACCCATTACAAGGACTGTGAGGCTGCTACTCCTGTACATTAGCTCCATCTATACGCACATATCAGCTAGTATATACACCAGTGGCAGATTACTTCCTCCTTGGAGCAAGGAGGGGACAAAGAACTGGTGACTACGAGAGTCACAATTCCCTCCCTGATCTGTTGCTGGGGTGGAGCAGCTAGGCACAGTTCCTTATTCAGAGCAGATTGCTGTTTAACAAGCTACCTTAAATTATTGGTGAATACATTGCTAGCACATTCAGATATTTTGAAACACACCAACATTTCCTCTATGAATTATAAATTGTTCCGTAATAAATTATTATGTACATAATTCACAATAAACTACCTGTTTAATTATGCTGAAATTTTGCATGAGTAGTAGTAGTAAAACTTTTAAAGGTAAAAATTATACAACTGTAAGTTCAAACGCAACAAAACAGGCAGTAACACAACATATAGAAAGCCATGGAAAACACCAATGGTTTGAGCTAAAAGGAGCTGAGTTAAGAGTAGCAGTATTTATTTATTTGCTGGTAAGATCAAAGGGAAGAGGTGTACATATAAATGGCACTTTATTTTGATCCTATTATTCTGTATAAGCTAGAGAAGAGATCAAAGAAAGATGTATCCAGGTTTCACTACTAACATTTAACATAGCCCCAGACTGAAAATCCTTTCTAGATTGCTAGTACACTTTAAAATAGAGCACATTTTTGTTGTTTTGTGTGTAATATTACTAAGGGCTACATTTGATTTGTTTGCTGCCTTTTTCACTGCAGAAAGCTGCTTGTGAAACATATTAGTAATTATTATTATTGCGTATATTCTGGCAGCATCGAAAGGGCCCAATCAGGATTGGGGCGCCAGTGTTCTGGGTACTAGCTATAATCATAGGAAGACACAGCCCTTGCCCTGAAGAGGTGATAATCATTGGCTGCATAAAATTTTAAGGAAATCCAATATTGCTGGAGTCAAATGCATTTCATATTTTAAATAAGTTTGCTCCAGCTCTCCCCAATCTCAGTCTCACTGAAAACAACTACACCGCTACCTCGTTATAACGCCACCCAATATAACACAAATTTGGATATAATGTGGTAAAGCAGTGCTCGGGGTGGGGGTGGGGGCTGCGCACTCCAGTGGATCAAAGCAAGTTCAATGTAACACAGTTTCACCTATAACGCGGTAAGATTTTTTTTGGCTCCCAAGGACAGCGTTATATCGAGGTAGAGGTGTATGTGCAAGTAAGTATCTGTGTGTATGTGCTTCTTTTGCTCTCTCCCCTGCCCCAGTCTTCTCTCTCCACTTACATGCCCATGCGTGTGAATGGAGAGCACATATTGTAGACTGAGGATTCTCAACACCTCCATAGCTAAAGTTAAATTAACTGAAAGCTCACAAAACTAGAGATCCAGCCTGGACCTATACATTGAATGCTTCCGCCGACGTGCTCAGGCAGAAATTGTGGAAAAACAACATCGCTTGCCTCACAACCTAAGTCGTGCAGAACGCAATGCCATCCACAGCCTCAGAAACCATCCTGACATTATAATCAAAGAGGCTGATAAAGGAGGTGCTGTTGTCATCATGAACAGGTCTGACTACCAGAAGGAGGCCGCCAGACAACTCTCCAATACCAAATTTTACAGGCTACTTCCCTCAGATCCCACTGAGGAATACACTAAGAAACTGCACCATCTACTCAGGACACTCCCTACACTAACACCAGAACAAATCAACATACCCTTAGAGCCCTGACCAGGGTTATTCTATCTACTACCCAAGATCCACAAACCCGGAAATCCTGGATGCCCCATCATCTCGGGCATTGGAACTCTCACTGAAGGACTGTCTGGATATGTGGACTCTCTGTTCAGACCCTACGCCACCAGCACTCCCAGCTATCTCCGTGACACTACTGATTTCCTGAGGAAACTACAATGCATTGGTGACCTTCCAGAAAACACCATCCTGGCCACCATGGATGTAGAGGCTCTCCACACAAACATCCCACACACTGATGGAATACAAGCTGTCAGGAACAGTATCCTGATGATGCCACAGCACAACTGGTTGCTGAGCTCTGTGCCTTTATCCTCACACACAACTATTTCAAATTTGATGACAATATATATCTCCAGATCAGTGGCACCGCTATGGGCACCCGCATGGCCCCACAATATGCCAATATTTTTATGGCCGACCTGGAACAACGCTTCCTCAGCTCCCGTCCACTCACACCCCTTCTCTACCTACGCTACATTGATGACATCTTCATCATCTGGACCCATGGGAAGGAGACTCTGGAAAAATTCCACCACGAGTTCAACAGCTTCCACCCCTCCATCAACCTCAGCCTGGACCAATCTACACGGGAGGTCCACTTCCTAGACACCACGGTGCTAATAAGTGATGGTCACATTAACACCACCTACCGACCGCTATGCCTACCTTCATGCCTCCAGCTTTTATCCCAGACACACCACAAGATCCATTGTCTACAGCCAAGCACTGAGGTACAACCGTATCTGCTCTAACCCCGCAGACAGAAACCAACACCTAGAAAATCTCCACCAAGCATAATCAAAACTACAGTACCCACACGAGGAAATAAGGAAACAGATCAACAGAGCCAGACGTGTACCCAGAAGCCTCCTACTGGAAGACAAACCCAAGAAAGAAACCAACAGGACTCCACTGGCCATCACATACAGTCCCCAGCTAAAGCCCCTCCAACGCATCATCAGGGATCTACAACCCATCCTGGACAATGATCCCACACTTTCACAGGCCTTGGGTGGCAGGCCAGTCCTCGCCCACAGACAACCTGCCAACCTGAAGCATATTCTCACGAGTAACTGCACACCGCACCATAGTAACTCTAGCTCAGGAACCAATCCATGCAACAAACCTCGATGCCAACTCTGCCCACATATCTACACCAGCAACACCATCACAGGACCTAACCAGATCAGCCATACCATCACCGGTTCATTCACCTGCACATCCACCAATGTAATATATGCCATCATATGCCAGCAATGCCCTTCTGCTATGTACATCGGCCAAACTGGACAGTCTCTAAGGAAAAGGATAAATGGACACAAATCAGATATTAGGAATGGCAATACACAAAAACCTGTAGGAGAACACTTCAACCTCCCTGGCCACACAATAGCAGATCTTAAGGTGGCCATCCTCCAGCAAAAAAAACTTTAGGACCAGACTTCTAAGAGAAACTGCTGAGCTTCAGTTCATTTGCAAATTTGACACCATCAGTTTACGATTAAACAAAGACTGTGAATGGCTTGCCAACTACAGAACCAGTTTCTCCTCCCTTGGTTTTCACACCTCAACTGCTAGAACAGGGCCTCATCCTCCCTGATTGATCTAACCTCGTTATCTCTAGCTTGCTTCTTGCTTGCTTATATTTACCTGCCCCTGGAAATTTCCACTCTTGCATCCGACGAAGTGGGCATTCACCCACGAAAGCTCATGCTGCAAAACGTCTGTTAGTCTATAAGGTGCCACAGGATTCTTTGCCGCTTTTAGAGATCCAATAGCAGATTGTATTTGTATCAAGGCACAGATGATGAGCTTCTCAATAGAAATGCTCAATAACTAAGGGCTTGTTTAGGATCAGCTACACAGAAACTTCAGTATGAGAGAAAACTGTGCTGTTCAGCAGGAAACACAGTTTAAGAGACAGAGGTGGCTCCTCTAGAAGACAGCTTGTGGGAAAAAGATGAAGTATTAGATCCATAATCTTTTCATTGTCATACTACCACTGTTTTTCATAACCGTAGATAAAAAATTGCATTTTGAAGTTGTGGAAGTTGCTTGAGTTCTAATGAATTAATATTTAGTGGCAATACAACACATTTCCTTAACAACAGTTGAGGGGTTGTTCTTCATGGACTGCCACTTCAATATTCTTGGCTTCAAATCCAGCCAAAATATTTGAAGACACAATGTATATCTAAAGGTAATAATTGGAGATATACCAATCTCCTAGAACTAGAAGGAACCTTGAAAGGTCATTAAGTCCAGCCCCCTGCTTTCACTAGCAGAACCAATTTTTGCCCCAGATCCCTAAGTGGCCCCCTCAAGGATTGAACTCACAACCCTGGCTTTTAGCAGGCCAATGCTCAAACCACTGAACTATCCCTCCCCCATTTAGGCTTTTGTATATAGCTGGAGAAGCCAGAGGTATATCCACTCACAATACAATGTTTCAGTTTCAATTGAGCACATAAGCAAACCCCCCAAAAAGGGGGTGGGAGTGGGGTTATAAAGAACAACCTACTGAATGTGCGAAAGTGCCTCATGGTAGCAAGCAGTGACAAATTAGCACCATATGCCAAATCACAAGCTATGACACTGACTGGCACCAGTAGGCAATATACTATTAATTGATAACTTTCTTTGTGGCTTTCACAAAATGACTCATTCCTGATAATTTTGCATACAAAAAATAAAGGTAGAATGTGGTAAGTCCGTTATAAAGCTAGGTGCTACTATAAGCTTTTAAAAAAAATCATTCTTTTCTTGAAGAGAACTCTTGCATTAAGGATTAACTCAAAGATTATGGACATTTCAGAATATTACTTCCAGTGAACTTCCTTTACCCCAAGAGAATATTTAATCTTATTGCAAAGACTGAAGAAATCTGCTAGCAGACAAGTTTACCTTTCCAGATTATCCTTGGAGAAATATACAAAGCAATGATTACCAGAAAAGCATGAGTGTCTATTCCACCCCAGCCTCCACTAAGAAACACACAGCTGCCAAAGAGTCTAAGAAATAAGCTGGGAAATTTTAAAGGTATGAATACAGATAGGGGGGAGAATAGTGGTTTGTTGTCATATTAGTCTGTCTTAACCGGAAGGTGAGCATTGGTTTTGTGATGGTTTTCTAAAACGGTGACTTTATCTAAAAGAAACCATGAAATAGCCATGGTCCTTTTAACAATCCACTCCTGGATTGTATTCTTGTGTGTCATTCTCTTTTGAGACATGTACAGAGGAGTCCTATTCCCAGCTATAAAGAACTGAAAAAATGCCCAGAACAAGTACAGTATGATTTTAGAAAAAGGTGACCACTGGGAATGGAACATAAGCTCCTAAATATTGTCTTTGCAGTTCATAAACAGGTCTCTCTGGGTAGGCATTATATTCTTTATTTCATTGTATTAGTTCATCTCAGATGTAAATCACTATGATTAGAGCTGTAAGAACTCCTGAACTCCCTTATTATTGTTGTTCGTGTATTTTCTGGCAACTTTCAGATGCATGAAATAAAACTGGAACTGATGGGGGAACCGGATAAAAGTCTTCAAATATGTTAAGGGCTGTTATAAAGAGGATGGAGATCAATTGTTTTCCATGTCCACTGAAGATAGGACAAGAAGTAGTGGGCTTAATCTGGAGCAAGGGAGATTTAGGTTCGATATTAGGATATTTGTCTAACTATAAAGATAGCTAAACACTGGAATAGGTTTCCAAGGGAGGCTGTGGAATCCCCATCATTAGAGGTTTTTAAGAACCAGTTAGACAAACACCTTCCAGGGATGGTCTACGTCAGGGGTTCTCAAACTGGGGGTCAGGACCACTCAGGGGGTCGAGAGGCTATTACATGAGGGGTCCCGAGCTGTCAGCCTCCAGCATTTATAATGATGTTAAATATATAAAAAAGGGCTTTTAATTTATAAGGGGGGGAGGGTCACACACAAAGTCTCGCTATGTGAAAGGGGTCACCAATACAAAATTTGAGAACCACTGGTCTAGGTATACTTGGTCCTGCCTCAGTGCAGGGGGCTTTATTAGATCACCTCTATGGTCCCTTCCAGCCCTACGTTTCTATGATTCTATGAATCACTGGATATATGGCTGATGTCCCTTTCCCTCCATTCCACAGTGAAATTTTCTGCAGATGTGGAATGTAGGTTCAAAACGTATTTTTTAAAGTTCTCATATATGGATGCACATTCATGTTTTTCTGGAGTAAACTAGTCTACTTCTGGGATTCTGCTATTTAAATACATCAGGTTTCTTTCAGCTACAATGTTTGCTGGTCCTCCTCGTCACCTAAAGCAAATACAATTCTGGCACTTTAAGAGGCATAAACCAAAGGCAACGTGCAGGGTTATGCAGGATTCTATGAAATCCATACAACCTGAGCCAAGTTTTTAGATGTGGAGGAAGTTCTTGTGGATTAACTATGTTTGCATATGTATTTCCAATAAAAAATAAATCTTCCCTCTGTTTAAAAGTAGCTGCAGGCTTTCTGGTTTTGATGTTCCTACTGCTAGAAGAATCATATGGAAACATTAGGCAGACTGACATCAAATAGCGCTTGCTCCCCAAAACCTCTCGCTTATTTCTCTGGCATTGATTGGATGGGGTGCAAGGAGAAACAAAGATTCACTTCTCTTTACAGTCAGTCACACAATGAAAGTGTGGAATGTGTGGGAGTGAGGACAGGATATATTTTCAGTTTTCAGTAATTTTGTGGACCTTTGTTACTTCTTCCTTACCTTCAGATCTAATCTCATTTTAGGCAAAGAGCTAGACTTTCATGCTCTGTAATACTTCACCGGTGATTGTCAAAATATCAACCTCTTCTGTGCCAAGTTTGATTCAGGATACAAAGGTTTTTATAGCTATCTTCCTCATAGGCATTTATTTATTTTAAATTAAGAAGGAAACATTCAGCCTAACACAGGAAGGTTGGAAATTATATTGCTGAATGAATGAATAAAACCAAGTTTTGTTTTTGTTTTGTTTTAAATCTCATGCAAGTTTACAAGAAAATGTGACTTCTCTATGGAATAGAAAGCTGGTCTGGGGGGAAAAAAGATACAGATGCTAACTCTTGGAAGAAAGTTACATGGATGATTTCAGTTTTATCAAGAAAACTGCTGTTTTTGGTAAGTCCATTGAGTTTAATCTCCTCTGCTGTTAACATGCAAAATATGTGACACATAGGTATTCTTTAGACACTAAATGTAAGTATACAATGGGCACATTTTTACATACATTTTGAATTTCTGAGACCAAATGTGTATTCAAAGCTCTGAAATTACTGCTAAGTAAACCTAAACATTTATACTGGAAGTGCTTTAGCTGGTCTTTTAAACTAGAAAGACAACATCCTGATACGTTAACTATAATTTTCAACAAGCAATATAATTCTCTTGGATTCATTTAAAGATGATGATCCTTCAAGTTGAATCAAAATTAATTTATGGATTATCTCACTGAAATGTGGGGTCTAAAAACAGCCACTCTTTTGTGAATATAGGACCAGTTTTTGAAAAAAAATGTTACATCTCCAGCTTGATAATACTGGAGTTTTGTTTTATATCTAACCTGACTTGTGGGTAAGTTACATGCTTATATTTATAACTAGGAGTACATGATTAGCTCAGAAGGGCCACATCCTATCTTTAATAATCAGAGACATTTGTTGGGATTTTATTTATTGATAAGTGGCTTGAAATTATATGATGCAAAAATGTACTTTGAGGTTTCTTAAGCATAAAAGTAGAGTAGAGAAGTGTTCAGAAAAGAATGCTGCATTTTCTTAATTGCACTTGGTCATCTTCCCATGTTACAGAATTAAAATGTTCAAATACATATTTCTTTTAAAAAGAGCTTTTAAAATGAACAGATATAAAATAAAAAAATTAATGGTGGTTATCAGCTGAAGTGGAGGGATTTCACAGTTCTTCTGATGTACAGTTTCATGGAGTTATGGGCTCACCTCACTTTTGTAGTTGTGACACTAAAAGTTGTCAAGATGTGGTCAACAAGTACTTTCATGGAAGTATACACACGCGTGGTACCATTTTTTAATTTAATCACAGCACTGCATCATCCCTGACATTGAAAATCCTATTTTTACAGTAGCATCTCCACCTGCGTATCTTCAACTTCTGTATTACCCAGACCTCTCTCCTTTTCCCCTCCTTTCCAAATCAAATATTCTTCCTCCAGCTCGGGACTGCATTTTAGTCATATTATTCAGTCACATTTTATTATGCAAATACTTCCCTTGCAGATTGAAAACATATTGCATAGGTCATGTACGGTGCGGCTCTCCCTCAAATCACACTGACTTAAATGGGATCTGAGGATGCTCAGCATCTTGCAGGAGATGGGCCCATAGCAGGATGGGCAAATCAAATAACAAATTTGCCAGACAGCATGAATACAAGTAATACTTGGCAAGGCAAATATTTCTGAATATAAACCAGAAGATATTTGGCTGCTGGATATTCAGAAGAACATGTGCCAAAATAAGGTAAGGGAAATTTCCAAGTCTCACGAGAGGATTCCAGCTAATTAGTGGCTGGGTTTACATCTTCAATAGTTTTTGGTGCTATTTGGAAGCACTTTCCTGCTCTCTTTGCACTGCTTCTTGGGAGGAAAACAAGAGAAGATGTTCTCACTGTTCTTTTTCCAAAAATCAACCAAAAATACATACATTAACACTCCCCTTAACATAATATATTTATTATCTAGTGTTTAGGCACAGAAGTGAGAAAAAATGTCACACAGCACTGCCAGTGTCTGTTATTGGGATGCAATACATGAGTCAGAGGATGGCATTGGAAAGGAGCAGAAATTCACAGACTATATCTTGCACTGAATGTCATTATGGAAGCACTGCTCATAGTTCCATGGTGAAGGTTGGGCTAAGTTTTACCCTTAAATCAGTGATCCAACCATTTATATATAAAGAATACAGCTTGTTCTCCCCAAAATTACAGTACTTACTCTTTGAGTACAGAAAGAATTTTGAGAATTTACATATAGATGTCAGTTTATGAATTACAAATAATTAAAAATAAATCTTTTAAGAAGTTTAAAGCCCAGTTTCAGACCATTTATTTGTCCTGAATGATCTTAACAACAGAAAAATGAGGCAATTTCAGACTTCCCTTACACTGAAATTCTGTAGGTAGGCTACATTTCAAGACCTAATAAATAATAATAATGTTCATTCCCCCCATTCTTCATAATTCTAATTCTGCATTGTAGTGACACACTGGGGAAAACAAATAAATAAACCAAAGAAAACAACATAAAACAAATACATTTTAAAAAATCAATTTCTGGTACCAGACACTAAATATGCCTTAATCATATGGTTATTGCATAGCATCATTTCAGGGCAGCATAAGCGACTGAAGTCAACTTGCAAGCCATTACATCAAATAAAGTTCCCAACAATAGCATACTTTCAGTTTCTTTCTTTAGGAATGGATTTAATTTTCAAAACCTAAACAGTCCAACACCAATCAGAACAGATAATCTGGTCCAGCTGCCTCAAAAACTCAGCAGGCTTCTGCCTTACCCACACAAGAGGTATCTCCAGCCAGCTCCGAGCTGGGATGTTGCTGTGGTATGCACTGAAATCCAGCTGCCAGTCAATACGCCGCTGTCTTATCTTTCAGCCATTCCCATCTGGTACTCTGTCCTGCCCATCTAGGGCTGCCTTTGTTATCTCTACCAAAATTACTTCATGAAGATCCATATGAGGAGGTCCCTATAAACATCCGTAAAGCCAGTTCACTGCCAGCCTTCAAACCCCTTCTTAAGACCCTTCTACCCATCTTTCTGGTGGTGTGTTTGTACAGTGCCTAGCACAACAGATCCAAGACTGGGCCCCTTATGCGCTACTGCAATACACACGATAAATGATAATAAAAATAAGTTACATAAATTCATAATAAAATAATTTAAAAATTAAAAGTTTGTCCTCACTCTCCTTCTCATCATAATTTATGTTTTACCCCATTAAGTTCATGAGATGTTTTCCAAATCCAAATATTTCCTGAACAAAAAAAAAAAATTCCATATACAAATATAATCTGAATACAAACACAAGTCTATTCACATCTCTAAATATATCTGTAAACCAGAGAAGTAAATCTTCTGGTTTAACAGAGGGCTGGTTAAACACTGTCATGCTTAGGTACTTGGGAAAAGAAAAAAAGAAAAAGAAGCATGAAAACAGAAATAGTCTCAGGAGGTGGTCTCTTCTGCACAGTTTACTCTTGAGAGCTAGATGGTGGTATTTAAAGAAAGGAAACAAAATATACTAAAAAAAACCCACCCAAAATAAATCTAACCGTATGTAACTAAATTTGAAAATATTGGCCTATATCTGTTATGGACAATTAATGATGTAAGCAACTGATAATGTGGGCAATGCTATCAGTATGACAAAGTATATCAAACTAGAGAGAAAAGTAAAGGTTATACGTAAAGTTCTAAAAATTATTTGAGAGGTTGTTTTCACGCTCCTCATTAGTGAAAAGAATGGGGGAAACTATGGATAAAAAGTAGGACTTGAAAACTAAATATAAGTGGTCATAAAATGATATCTTTGCACATAGTAGAGAGAAAAAGTTCTTAATTTCTGATTGCAATTTATTCCCTTCACACTTTTAGATTTATTATTTCTGACACAACTTTTCAGAGTATGAGATTCATCAGAATTTGCATCCATCAGCAAAGAATAAAATATTTGTTCTCCAAAAAGATGATTATTTTTTTTCTTGCATCCTACAACAGAACAGTTATTCTGTATTTCTACCACATCATGCAACTATTCAGATGTGTTGTTTGCAGTACATTAAACTTGAAACACCATTTCAAACTACCCTCAAAACATTTTGCTCTATCATTTCTTAGTTACTGTAGTCAGTAACAAACTTGACTTTATTTTACTTGCAATGTAATCTTCTGTACATTTACATACAATAGATGCCCGACTCAAATCAGCAATAAGGTTCTGAAAAGCTCTGATCACCCATCCACATAGTTTGGATGCCTATCATAACCTTTTTTGGGTATCTTTAATAGGCACTCCTTCCTCTATCTTTCTTTCTAAACAGTTCATTTCCAGGCATGGTCCTACAACAACCCACCAACCTAACTACCTCATCCACTTCCTTAAACCCTTTCTCAGCAACAACTACTCCTCCGTTTGATTCCTAACTTTGGAAAGTTTATTACTAAAGAGTCTTGGATAGAAAATAAAACTTTTTGATAAAAGAATGGATAGATGAACAGATAGAACCCCAGAAGAAAAGTAAAACAAAGTAACGCTTTCTAAACTATCTAGCAGACATTGTAGACTGCTTAAGGAGAGTAATGAAAGAGAGTCACCACTAAAACAACAAGACTAAAACTGTTTTTCCCCTTTATTTCCTTTATGTCATTCAGCAATGATAACAGGACCTGCAGTATACTCTGTGCAAATGAGATACACAGATGACTTGTATGTATAGATTGATTAAATAAAAACAAAAATAAAAAACATGGTAGGTATTAGTCTCCATTATGGACCATTTATGAAAATTTGTTCTGTTAATTTAAAATACTTTTAAGTTACAATTTTCAAAAAGGCCAGAAAGCGGGTCCAAATTAAGCTATGTAATTAAAAATTAGCCTTTTCAAAATTACTTTAGCTAAATAAAATATAGATCCTGGCTGACAAGCCATTTGGTAAGTTTCGACCCATTGACAATTTAAGTTCTTGATCCTGAGCTTGTTGAAGTCAATGACAAAACTCCACTGATTTAAATGTTGCAATATCATGCCTTAACACACATAAATCAGGGCTAATAATGATAATGAAAATTTCGCCATGTCTACGTATTAATTGTAGCTACATTTAATTATTTAAAATACACAACTGAAACATCATATTCAGTTTATGGTGGACTTAATGCTCCCGGTACCACAGGAGCCACAATTCTACTGATGGTTCGTAAAGGCTTTTTGGATAGGTTCCTCAGCAGGAGCAATTCCCAAGGATCAGCCTTAGGTATTGAAGCAAATTCTTGGGCTAATTCAGTAGCTCAAAAACTCATGACCCCAGAAAGAGAGGCAACTCATTAGCCAGTCTCTTCTCTGAACCCCAGCGTGCTTGAACGCTTCCCCCTCAATCTTCTGATATGCTCTTGGTCCCAAATTTAGGAAGGGACTTAGGCACATGCATAATTTAAAGAATGTGAGCTGTCTCATTGGCTTTGATGTCAATGGAAATATTCACATGCTTACAGTTGCATATGAGTTTAAGCGTCTTCCAGAAATAGGGCCTTGCTTGGGATAGTAGTCACGGGGCCTGCATTTCCATTAGCTGATTTAGAGTGGTTTTTGAATGTGAAAATATACAGTACCAAGACAAAGCAAATGTTTAAACATATCCTTGCAGAGAAAATGAAACTTCAAAGCTTTTTAACAGACCATGAGGACCCCAGCATCTGCACCAAGGAGGGAAGGGCTAGCTCAGTGGTTTTAGCATTGGCCTGCTAAATCCAGGGTTGTGAGTTCAATCCTTGAGGGGGCCATTTAGGGAACTGGGCTAAAGATTTTTTTGAGGGGGGGAGGGATAGCTCAGTGGTTTGAGAATTGGCCTGCTTAAACCCAGGGTTGTGAGTTCAATCCTTGAGAGGGCCATTTGGGGACTGGCCCTGCTTTGAGCAGGGGGTTGGACTAGATGATCTCCTAAGTTCCCTTCCAACTCTAATATTCTATGACTTAATTCTTTTGAGAAGTGAATTCAAAACACCCATGGAATTTTGTGGGTCCTTGGGGCCATGCAAAATCCTATAGCATGTCCCATGAGGCCACTACACTTCTAGAGTTACAGCACTGTATTTCTTGCAGAGTTTAACATGTGCTTTGGGATGCATTGTATTTACTCTATTTTTGATAGGCATGTCACATATTAGAATAAAAGGGAGCTTGGTTTTATAAATTCAGTACAAAGTGCTCCACAGAATAATAAGGTACTGTAGTGGTAAGCTCGGTGACAAGTCCTGCATTAATGAAAAAGGATGGCGCAGGTTAGGGCAGAATCCTAGATCTTGGGAGGCTTGGGTTTAATTCCATGCTCTGCCACAGTGTGACCATTATGACCTTGGGCAAATGATTTAGCCTCTCTGTGCCTCAGTTCCTCATCTGTAAAACTGGGATAACAGAATTTCCCTTCCTCACTGAGGTATAGTGAGGATAAATATATTAAAGATTGGGAGACACCCGGATACTACAGTGATGGAGGCCACTTAAGTACTTTAGATACAAATGGAGCACGGAACAATTGTCCACAATATAACCTTATATATTAAACCCTTTTACATAGAAAGAAGGAGATGATGGCCAATGTGTGGATCCTAAACCATATTTTCCCCAAAACTGCTAAAGATTTAACTCTCCCCTGAACTTCCATTAGAGATAGGCCAGAAGCCGTGTTAAGCTTAGGGATGTGCAGACACCCCCTAATGAATGAAGTTCTGTGACAATGTTTTTTTATTTCCCCTTTTTAAAATAGGGATAAAGGTGAAAAGAATGGTAGTGACAGAAACTTCATGGGAAAAGAGCCTACTAGTGGTAAGATGAGAAAAATAAGACTGAAGAAACTGCATTCACCCCAGGTAGTTCTTGTTCTCTCTCTACAATATGCAAGTCCAGAATTAGTCAGAAATGAAGTCTTAGGTTTAATATCTTAGACTGAGATTTTTCTAAGACGTTATATCGAATTGGCTTTGATCCACCGAAGTGCGCAGCCCCACCCCGCCAGAGCACTGCTTTACCGCGTTATATTGTGTCACATTATATCGGGGTAGAGGTGTATATTACTGTGAATATCTGAAGTTTCATAGAATATCTATGTATTTTAATTTTAAGTATGCAAGGAATTTAAGGCTATACTACGTACTTATCAAAAACATATAAGAAAGGTCACATAGGCATTTACATCAGAAGCAGTGGTTTCAGTTAGAGAAGTTTCTTCTGTATTCGATCTTACTCTCATCGAAAACCGTGATGTTCAAGTTCTGCATACAATGCATTTTCTATTTCTATATGATTTCCCAGTAGAAAAAAAAGGATTTCTATCAGTATCAAACTATATGAAATTCATATACCAGCAAGAAGTTTTTATATTAACTTTGTTTTAAAAAAGCAAGATGTTTTCAATAGATACCTTTAATCACTTAGTTCAAAAGTATCATGTAATATACCAGTAATCAGAAATAAATGAATATTTCTAAAGGAGGCTGAAAGGAAGCTATTGGTGGACAGTTTCCATTGCTTTTTCCAGAGATGGCAGAATGGTTATTGGGAGATTGCAAGATTATTGGAGAAGGTCACAGGTGGACCACTCTTCCCTCGGTACTCTACTTCAGGCTTCTCCCAGACGTCTTCATCTTTTTGCATCCAGCTACCCTGAGACATTAATCCTACTGTGTTTGCTCCCTTGAGACACATGATGACTTTTGACTTAGGCTCCCCATGTGAAACACCCATTCTTACATGCACATCATGATACTCATATCCCTCCAATGGACTTGCCTCCAGGACGCCCAGTCTACTCCTTTATGAAGTGCCATTTTGCATAATCACTTTCAGAGGACGAAATTGAGTTCCTTCCCACAGAGAGACTTCTCTATCTCTCCTATACAATTCAAGCAAAGAGCTCTGACAAGAGATTCTACCTTTACTAGAGCAGAGATCTGAGAGAGCAGTTCATTCAATGTCAGATGCTAACTGAAGGATAGATCAAGAATGGAAGGCATCTCGGTTCCAGCTATGACTTACCTCAATTTCAAGAGATCCAACAGCTAAATTAAGCTCTTAAATGCTCAGAGTGAGAAGTTTAACAATTATATTCCTGAAGTAGATATATTCAGTGATAACAGCAGCAATTCAACGAACTGGGGAGTTGCAGAGCCTGTGAGTTATTACATCATAGAGCTGATTGATATCAGCATGTAGATGAAGAAGAAATAGCTGAAGCTACACCCAGGGAAGATAGCGATTATCCTCTTAGACAGAGGGAAACACTTCAAATGACATCTAGTCTGCAAACCAGAAGTCCTTCTAGACTACTCACTGACACTGGATTGTCAGACAGCATCAGCTGCAAAAAATGCTTTCTGTCATCAGCAGCTTGATAGAAGAATTCCCCATCCTCTTCAATGATGACCTAACCTCACTCATACATGCCTTTCATTACTTCCAGATTTAATTACTGCAATACAATATATCTTAGCTTGAAAGCATTAGCCCTGGAAAAGCTGCAACTTATGTGGAATGCAGCAATACATTTTCACAGCAATGTGAGATACCAAGAATACATCACTTCTGTACACCCACTCACTTCACTGACAACCAGTTTAATACCTGATCAACTTTATCATATTTAGTCCTCAATGGACTGAGCCCATGATACCTAAAAGATTGTCTCACCCTCTGGGATCTCAACCACCCTCAACAATTCCACTCTTCATAGAAAACGAATTGTTTATTTCAAGGGTCAGGCTTGTGTATGCAGTAGACATGGCTTTCTGAGCAGCCAACCCTAAGATTGTGGAATTAATTCTAGAAATAACTAAGAATGACCTCAAATTTTACCACTTCCAGATTCAAATGCAAAACTCACTGATTTGAACTTGCTTTCCCACAAAGTGATTCATAATTGTTTAGCATTGCAATAAGGGTAAAAATAAGTAACTTGCTCTCCAAAGTTGTGGGGAGATGAATGAAAAAGAAACTTTGTTGATGTCATTGATCCTGAATACTTTTAGAAGGTGCTCACACACCATGACAATAGGTGTAGTGCAAGAATATAAACAAATCAGAAAGCTATGCCTACCATAGAGAAGGTAACTAATCCCACATACAGTGAGTGGAAAGGCAGCATGGTCTAGTGCATAGGAAAGTGGAGTGGACTAAGAAGATCAGCATTCTATTTCCAACCCTGCCACTGACCTGCTGTGCATCTTCAAGCAAGTCATTTCACCTCTCTTTGCTTCTATTGCCCCTCCCACCCTTTATTTGCCTTGTGTATTTAGATTGCAAGCTTTTTGAGGCAGGGGACTGACACTAAGTATGTATTTGTACAGTACCTAGAGCTATCTATGGGTGCTACTATAAAACAAATGATAACTACAAGAAGAAGATTTTTATTGACTAGCACACTTTAAAAATATGGAATGCAAATCTTTTGCATAAAAGTCTCTCTGAGACAAGTTATCAAATAAATGTTTAAACAGCACCACAGAAAATACTATTTTGAAAAAAACTTCTTAAATAAATACTACTATTTTTTTTACAAATATGGAGTTATTTGCCTTAAAAGTAATTTATTAAACTTTAGAGTCTATATCAATCCTTGAGATGGCAAGTCTTCCGTGCATTTGTTCCCTGAGTTTTGCATCATACGAATGTGTTTAATTACTTGCTGCATGAAGATTAATACAAAATTATTGGAAATAAATTACCTAATAATCTTCCATCACCAAAGTTCTTGGGTTATCTTTAAACAATATAAATACAGCAGGACAGTGCCAGAGAAGCAGTAAGTGGATAGTACTCTATGGCATTTCAACAACAAATAGTGTAACCGTGATGCCTCACCAGAATGTTCAAAAAGTAAATTGAATGGCAGCATGATTGCAGTGGTTCCAGTTATGTTAATTAGGCTGAATTCATGGTTCATTGATGCTGCAATTATGCTGCAAAGAAATGCTGCAAGCATGCTATCTCATCCAACTGCAGCCTGCTGAGTATGCTGCCATTATTCTTCTTGTAGCAAAAACTCTTTCCAAAAGAGATAATATGTAGTAGTTCACATTTCCACATAAAATATGCAATTTACAAAGATGGAATTATATTAGTGTATTTTGACAACTTACTTTCTTCATTTACTGTTTTAATATGAAGGGAGAAATCATTTTTCTAAATTCATGGGCCATCTTTTTAAAGGTACTTTAGTTTGCTATTTTATATACTAGACATATGAATCACAGAAGATTTGGGTTGGAAGAGACCTCAGGATGTCATCTAGTCCAACCCCCTGCTCAAAGCAGGACCAAATTACAAGCCTTATTAGCCCAATTTTACACACGAGGAAACTGAGGTAGTAACTTGCCCAAGGTCATGCAGCTAGTGGGTGGAAATAGAAATCAACTGACTTCTAGCTCCTTCCCCTATTGACATTCCTTTATTTTCTCATTATGTAAAGCATATATACAACAAGCACATATCACTCAGATTGCAAAACCCTACACAACAGCAGACCAAACTTTTTAAAAAGTGTAGTTGAATCTTGAACATTTAAAATTGGAGTTACTTGTGCTGGTACTAGAGCAATTGTATCAGCAGGGGCAGATCAAACGTGGGCTCCTGAAACTCTGCTAAGGTCCCTCAGCCTTGATCTGCATCACCCTTACTTTTCCAATTCTGCAGAGGCTGCCTCCTGTACCTAACTGTGCTATCAAGCATGGATTTTGTCATACGAAAAAAGCATTCACTAGACAACTAAACTGATGATCAGATTTATTTCACTTTCAACCCAAGCCATATTTAAATCTATATGCTTGCAGGGGTGAAAGGTAATGCCATGGCCCTACTTTAATTGTATTTACTTGGACAAGCATAATTTGTTAGATGCATTCAATACATTCTTCCTGATCATTAAAGAAATATACATTTGTGTATGTAATAGATATCTACCTGCCTCTCACACACAAAATACTATAGTTTAATTACTTTGCATTTTCAATGTCTACCATTTGTAAATAAAGTTTCTTCAATAAATGTATCATTAGAAAAACACTGAGCACAAGGAGAACACGTACAATATTTAATTCAGCCACATTATACTTTTAACTGTAATGTTTCTTATGCACAAAGCCTTTTTTGATTAGGAAAGCATTTATATTGCATGTTCCTTGGCAAAGATGAATATCAAATATATTCCAAGTATCAGAGGGATGAACAAATGAGCATTTATATGACACAATCACTTGGGGATTTCAGCAGCAAATATAAAATATACATATTTTACCAGGGCACTGGTTCTTTAGAACATGTACAGTCCAGTATGCTTGTTATGGGCCTTGGCCCTTTAAAGCTGGACATTCTGGAAGATAAAATAAGGAGGAATAAATGAAAGCTATAGTCCCACTTGACTGGAAGGAGGAACATGACTTATATGAAACATGATAGGGACCAGGAGACAAAGAGAGACCTGCAAGGCGAAGAATGTTCTCTAATATAGTAGCAATTGCTTAAAAGATCCATTCTCCAGCAGCAGAGTAAGGAGTGCATCTCTTTATCATAAACTTTCTAAACTTGTCCTCCTTCAGTTTCCATGAGTACTTGTTCCAGTTAGAAAGGCAGAACAAATTTTCACAGTGGTTCTACTTTGAAAAGTGACCATGGGTAAAACTTTCCAAAGTGCATAAGTGACTTGAGGGACTAAGTCACATATTCTAAAAAAACATAGGCAATCAGAAGCCTAATTCTCATTGAAGTCAATAGGACTTAGGCTCCTAAGTAGCTTTTTTCAAATGGAAATTAAGCACCTAACTTAGGTGCTTTTGAAAAATGTGTATCAACACCTTGAGTTCCAGTGCAGTTTCCAGAGCAGTAGTAGAATGTGCTTCCAAGGTGTAAGTCCACTTATGAGAGAGCCAAGACATTCTGTGTTAGGTTCAACTTCCAAGTGGTACAAAAGCAAGTCCCAGGTAGAGCGTATTTCAGCTTTCTAATCCTGAGATGAAAAATGCATGGATAATTATTGCAAGGTCTGCACTGGAGAAAAAAGGTTGTACTAGTCTCACTAAAAACAAAGAGGGGGAAAAAAACCTCTTTTGCACAGAAGTGAGGGTGTCCAGAAGCAACTTAATTTTATGACACACCGAAGTTTCTCACTTGGTTTGTCCAAGTTACATTTCAGTAACTCTTCCCACTTCTAACCCATATTATCTCAGTCTTCGCTATAATTAAAGCACAGTCAGCCAGATCTCATCCAAACCTCAAGTTCCATTAGTGCCTGATTCAAAGGTTGACATCAAAGGAAGTCTATCCACTGACTTTGGGCTTCGGATCAGGCTTATAGAAAAGTGTTATTTGTTGCACTGCTGGTATGACGGAGACCCATGAGTAGTATGGTAGATCAAGCGTACCACAGCTAGTCAGTATATAATTAGAAACATAGTCTAAATGTCATATGTTAATCAAACAGAATAAGGGATATATTTATTAGATACCAATTAACATCAGTTTGGGCAT